>NC_056746.1:1144435435-1144735435 GCF_019279795.1 Protopterus annectens
TATATATATATATATATATATATATATATATATATATATATATATATATATATATATATATTCATAGTGTATCTTAGTTCATACATAAATAGTATCTGAATGGTGTAGGCCCCATGGCGTAGAAGGAGGAAGCCCTAATAACAACTAGCATTTGATTAGTGGCATGGCCCATTCATTCCCAACAGCAGGGTGTGAGTCGTCCAGCATCTGCACTCCTACACTTATGTTTCGGTAAGCAGTAGTATGTCAGGGCAGCTGACATTCCATGTACGGCACAGAATTATAATCAGGTTTCCCTAATTGTAACTACTTGTTACATGCTCTCAACACAAATCCAAGATTCACTTCTTGTGCTTCACTTCACCCTTGAGGTGAATTTCTTGAATTTCTTGACATCCATGACTTGAAGATATGGCCAATTAGTTAGGATTCCAAAACCAGTCGCAGTCCTTTGTGTTCTATACTTGCACTTGCCCAAAACAGTAGCCTAAGGATGCAAACATTATTCCATGAAGCAAAGTGTTTTTTTAAAGCAATCAGATATTTTAAAAGGATTAAAGGAGCTCCTACTAATAGTTGTAGAATGTTTGACAGATATTTCTTGCAACTTTATTGCGTAGTATCAATGTAGTATTTTAAATATAACAGAAATAATTATAACTGAAAAAGATAATTGAGGATTACTTACTGCTGACATATCTAGATATTGTGTGTGTGCACCAGCTCCTCTCTTCATTCACCAGGTTTATCAGACCCACCTTAGCTTCCCCGGGTTCAACCTGACCCAGGTCTAGGGCTTGTGAGGAGACAAAGGATGCTGGTGCCCTAACTATTGCTATGCCTGTGGCAGCCTTGTGAAGTCTGCAGTTGCTGCCTTTGGGAGGTATATGCCTGCTTCCATGCATGCACATCCTCTCGACTAAGCAGCTCATGCAGGAAGGAGCTTGCCAGACTCCTAATGCTGCTTATTGCAGTTAACCTAAGCTGCCCCCCTCTCAATAGGATGGGGGAGCTGACATAGGCATCCCACTCCCCTCTTCTCCACCCCTGCAGCCCATCCAGCACCCATGTGACTAATAAAACAATCCTCTAATGTTATTGTATCTTTCTCTTTATCTCGTAAAGGACCCTGCTATTACATTGTATTTTTTTATTGTAATAAAGGCTAAGGTTTTAAAACTGCCTAACTTAATTGTATGCTGTTTTGACCTGGGGAAGAGGAGGGCCCATGTAACATACCAGACTAGTAGAAGAATGATGTGTTTTCTTTTTTAAATCAAACCAGCATGTGGATGTGTGTTTTATAAGGCTGGGTAGACACAGATCAATAGGCTTCATCAGCAACAAAATATCTAGGTCATATCTAAGCTATCACTGTCTCTTCCTGTAGCACCATACATCACTGCATAATAATATATAGATTACCGGTATCCTGTTAGCATTTCTGAAAAAAACAGACCTAGTAAAAAGCTTGGTATTATTATAAGCTTACTATTTACTGAACGGAAAAAGGATAGGAAAAAAATTAGCAAAGCTTCCAGTCCCACTTCATTTTCATGATTAATATTCTAGATTGCTCTGAAGTTTCTATTGATAAATAATCTGGTTTTGGGTGACGTTCGATTTACACTTTTTTCACTTAACTAGTATTATAGTATTAACCTTCTGCATACCACTTCTAACATTCCTATGACATCAGAAACTTCATTCTGTGTGACTCAGCTGATTACGAGAGTGCAGAGGAACGTGGCACCAAATGATCACACAGTACGAAACAGAGGAAGTCATAACATCTAAGGAAAGACAGAGTTGCAGGTCTTTAAAATACAATGAAAAGAGTTTTAAAAGTAATTTAAACCACATCTGGATACTGTGTAGTCATTAATCACTTAGAGGAAATGTATAGAACTTATTTCTAAATACTACTATTAGTAAATGTTGGCTATGTAAACTGATAATAATTTCTGTGAATATGCTGATTCTGAAATAATCTTACATCACACAACGTTATGCAAACAAATTTCCACTTGCTTACAGTGGTAGAGAAAAATATTGTATTTCCTTTCTGCCTTAGAGTAATAGATATGGATAGCAACAGGTAGGAAAGTATTCTTTTGAAGCTATTTTTTTTAGTAAATTTGTGAAGGATTTGGGAGCATAGTTAAATGGTTCACTGCACAGATAATGCTAAAATTATTTGCTCACCACAAACCATCACCCAGGCAGCCTCCGCAGCAGTAGAACAGTGGAAAGAAAGTGTTCACTTTACATGTAATGCTAAAAAAACTGAACTGACTCTCTTCCTCTCTAAAGTCCATTTCTAAAACTTAAATAGTTTTGCAATTAACTCTGCTTAAATCATTAAACTTAACTGGATTTTCAACACATCGGTATAACAATTGATGATGAGCTCAAGTCTGATACTTGTATAAGTAATGTCATATGGAAAACTTCCCAAAGGCTCAGAACTCTATAGAGAGCCAAGACATTTCTTGCTGGCCTGTGTCATAAATCAGCTGCACGTGCTTACCTCCTATCCACACTCTTCTACACTACAACCACCTAGGAAGACTTGAGCAACGCTACAATAAAATTGCCAACTTCACTGCTAATTTGTGTAACAGATCCCATCAATGGCTCGCAATTTCAGAAATAAATTGGACATAATTACCCACCTATCCTGTATTCCCCAGCTTTTTTTAGCTTGCTTGTTTGGGGTAAACTGGGGACACAGCAAGCATGCATGCATCCATGTAAGCTCTGCAAAGAAGGAGGAAGAGGAGGAGGAAGAAGAACTAAGTGTTAGCTAGTCATGTACTGCTGACTCCTGCAAGAGCAGAGCTAGGGACTGCGTGCTTACTCCTGGCCTGGCATGGAAAGGTTTGCTGGGTTGTTTTACCAAAGGTGGACACATTTTTCAGATTTTGCATTACAGTAAGTACATAAGTTTTACATTTAGTAAGTAGTGTGCTCTGTATTTGTTAACAGGTAGGACATCCCAGCTACACACAGGGTAGGCATGGTTAAGCAAATATCCCTTTGACTGCAGTACCCCCAAAAGAAGATTGTACCCTGGAAGCAATGTCCAGTATGTAGTATTTAGGAAAGGTTTTTATCTTAGACTAAGAAGTGGTTGTTGTGCAAGTATCATCTGCTGATGCATTTCTTGAAAGGCAGCCAGTACATCTGCTGCTTAGGTTGAGTCTGACTTGGATGATAGTGATATGTGGTGGTCTCCTTTAGCAGAGGAAAATTTGTTCTGGTAATTGGGAAAGAAAACTGATAAGTTGATGGTATGGTTTAGATTGGTTTCAGTCACTGCTTTTAGCATGAAGAAGGGGGTCATTACGTATATCACTCCATCCTTGTAAAATATTAGATATGGTAATTTTGTTGATAGGGGTTGCAACCCTGCCATCTATCTAGCTGATATTATTGCCACCAGAAAGACCATAGGATCATAAGAGGTTACTAGGCTAATGGCCCTGGGACCCTTCCAAGCCTAGCCAAGAGTTTATTCCCAGAAAGAAACCTCAGTCAGCACCTGTCACCCCTGTCAATAAGGGACACAGGTGGAACCCCTGGAACAAATTTGTGGTGTCTCATCCACTCATCAAGGTTGCGCTTGAAGAGGGTCAGCGAGGTGCTCTGTTTGACGTGTATGGGAACTCTATTCCAGAGATGGGGCAGCCTCTGGGAGACAAACATGTCTCTCCTGCAGGTTTTGTTGATGTTGCATATTAGATTCAGGCCTTCTGAGTGGGTAGTGTATGAGGAGTTAGACTTGCAGATATGGAGCATCTCTAGTAAGGCAGGGTCAGAGATTGCTTTGTAGGCAAGACACAGATCACCCCAAGCAATCTGCACAAAACCGAGTAGAGTGATAGTGATTTGAGCCTGTCTGCATAAGAAAGGTGTTGGAGGCCATGAATTCTCTTTGTAAGGTATTTCAGTGGCCTTTTCAGTTGGTGCAGATGTTTGGAGAGGTACATACCAAACAGGGCATTATACTCAATTATTGGTCTAATAAGGGAGGAGTATCGAGAGGTAATAACCTCCTTTTTTCTGGATGCAATCCTTATACTTATGAGATGAACCGAGTAAAAGGCTTTTCTGACCACTGCCACTGCATGATGGTTGAATGTGAGGTTGTTATCAACCTGAGTGCTCAAGTCTGTCAACATAAGTTATGTGCTTAGGGGTTTGCCATTGATATGGTAATCAGTAGGAGTCATGTTTTTGCCCAACGGTATGATGATACATTTTTTTTTTTGCATTTAGCTTGAAGCCATGACTTTGGAACCAGTCATTAGTTGCTGTGAGACCCTCTTGCAGTATGTTAACATCATCTGGGGAGTCAATCACAGCACCCAACTTACAGTCGTCCATAAACTTGGTGAGCCATAGGCCTTTTGTCTTTGTCAGGACCTCTGAGAAGTAGATGCCAAACAAATGGGGTCCCAGGACAGATCCCTGGGTAACTCCACTAGTGAAAGGTCTGCTACTGGAGATGGAGGTGCCTATTTTGACTTTGAGGATATTGTTGGTGAGCCAGCTGGCCACTCACCTGATGAGATATGGATTTACACCAGTTGTATTAGCTTTTTGATGATGCCTGAGTGGGGGATTGAGTCAAAGTTCTTGGCCAAGTCAAGTTAGGCTGTATGAACTAACTTTCCCTCATCTAGGGCCTTGCTGACAGTCTCAAAGAAGTCAACCAAGTTCAACAGGCAAGCTCTACCCTTGATGAATCCAAACTGGGTAGGGTCAAGTGCTTGGAGATTGCCTGTGTCCTTGTTTATGAGATCCATAATAGTATGCTCCATGGCTTTACTGATCAGACTTGTCAAGCTAATGGGGCAATAGTTTCCAGGGTCAGTAATGGCACCACCTTTGTGCAAGGGGATGACAATGGCATTTCTCCACTCTGCTGGAATGAAGCCTGTACTTAGGCTGTGGTTAAATAGGGTACTCAATGGCAAAGCCAGTTCTTGCTGGAGATGGTGCAGAATACATCCAGGGTACTATCAGGTCCCATGGAAGCTGTGTTCTTTGCCTTGGATAGGGCCTGCAACACTCGATCTATGGAGATGTGAGGTGTGGGACAAGTATCTGGAATGTTGAAAGTGCCTTTGGGGGTGATAGGGGGTGAAATTTGCACTGAACCTATCTACTAGCAGGTTGGCTAAGTCAACAGGATAAGTGTAAGTGATACTGTTAAGTACTAATTCAGAACAAACCTGGGCTTTGCTTTGGAGGTTTGAGGTATGCATTAGTGACTGTCTGAAAAGGATTTTTTTTCAGGGCCTCCAGGAAGAGGTATAGCTCTCAGAAGTGGTGCTGTGCCTTTTACTGGCAGCTTAAATAAAAAAGTACTCTTTAGGCATGCTTTCCTCACTCCAATAGCATCTAAGCAGGGTTAGTCTTGGCCTTGGTAAAAGTCTTAATGAAGGCGTAACTAAGATCCTGCTCAAAGAGTTCTGTGAAATATTTCAAGATTTCTTCTGGGGCACCATTTGCAGTTCTACCCTTCCTTAGCTACCAGTTGAACAAATTTCTTCCATTTGTCATTATTCATTTCACTGCTAAAGATTTATTTGAGGAAGTTAAGACCTCCCTAACCTTGGATTAGACCTTGGATTAGACTTCAGAGATCTTGGCTACATTCAGAAGTGGAAAAGCCACACTAATAGTTTAATGGTGGTGATGCCTGGATGGGGTTTGTCTGAGGGATGAAAGATTAGGCTTTTGAATGGAATGTATGCGGGGTTCTTCCAGAGTGTACAGTGACAGCTGTGGAAACCATGTTTGTGTTGGCCTAAATGGTGCCACCATAATTAGGCAGGACCTCAACATTTGGGCATTTTTTAATAGGTTTGAGTATGAGCAGAAATGGCAGGTATAAATAGAGAATGTTCTGAAGCCAGTGCCCCACCCCCATGGCTCTTGTTGTCACCCATTGGCATGAGGTTACAGAAATTCTGCCATTTTGTATTTGTCAGTGAAGTGAAGTGCTTAACAACTGGGTGAAGTTTCTGTTTCTTTTTTCACTTCTAGTGACCACTTGTGTGGGAGAAATAGATTTCTGCTCAGCTTGTCGGCTAATACATTTGTCTCTGCTGAGATGTTGACTGCCACTAAAAACAGGTTGTAGGCTATGGCCTAATCAAACAACTTCACTGCCTCTCCCCACAGGGAATGAAGACAGTACCTCCTTCTCTGCTTGTGTAGCAGACAGCTATCATACCTCTATGGAATGTACATCATGGAGAGTGATGTAGTAGGTAGGGAATTTGGAAAGTTTTCCCAAATAAAACACTGGGGGTACACAGCCACTATCCTAGTTCATTTCATGCACAAGCCTGCAATGAGGATTTGCTGTGATGAGCTACTTATATTGTCACCACTACAAAGTAAGCAGTCCTGTAGGGGCTTCAGATGTAATCATGTAAGGGGTACCATGCAGATGGTTGCTGCCATGTATTCTAGGTAAATAAGAACATGTTCAACTATTCTAGATCACAAATGGAGCAAGTAGAACAAAAATGTTTGGAAGACCTTGACTTGCTCTTCTGACATGAAGGATTTGCGCAACCTGGTATCCAAAGTACATCCCAGGAAGGTAATACACTGGGTTGAGATAAGCTGTGACTTAGGAATATTGTACATGATGTCCACAAGACTGAAACATCTGACCAAAGAGTGCATATAGTCATTCAGTTGTTCTGCACTGGAGAAGGAGAAACAAGAAACAAATCATCTATGGATGATACATTTTCATCCCTAGCAACCTCTGATGAGTAGCCATTGTAAGCCTTTCGATCACATTGAGGAGTGTGGTGAGACCAAAGAGATGGCTGCTGAACTAGTAGTGATCAAATCATAGGCAGGATGTAAAGATCTCCTGGACTCTTTCAATTTGTATATCCAGGTAGACATCCTGTATGTCCAAACAGCATATCCAAGCTTCTCTTGATAGATATAAGAAGACCATTTCCACTGAGTCCATTCATAACTTTTCTTTGAGCACATATTAGGAATATAGGAACAATACTTAGCAAGTGATCTCATGAACCATAAGATGTCTAGCCGTGCACACCCTTAAACAGACATTCTTAAAAGTCCATTGTCATCTTTGTAAGCACTCAACAGTACTCATCTTCCAAATCAAGCAGGGCTGTACATGATAACCCTGCTGTAAATCTCTCTCCCCATTCAGTCATCAAGACTAGTCTTAAAGGTAGCCAAAGTAGAGCTTTGCTTAACCTGCAGTGGTAGCTTATTCCACAGGCTGGGAAAACTTTGAATTAGGAACGTATCCTTTCATTGAGTCTTGTTTATTTGCTGGTGTAGATTTAGGTCCCTAAAATGGGGTGTTTGTATAGCCACTGGTTTTGTGAAGAAATACAAGTTTAAATAGGATTAGGTTTTTGCTGTCTCAAAAAGAGAAACACGGGTCTCCTTCCAGCAGTAGTAGCATGCTGTTGAGTATAAAGACAGATGGGCTAATCCATCAGGATCATTGATGGATTTAAGGTCTTTAATTTTCTTGCTTAAACATTTTTGGGGCCTTTCCAGTTGAGTAAAATGCATCGATATGTACATACTAAAGAGGGCACTGTATTTGACGAAGGGTCTAACAAGGGAAGAGTACAATGGTAAGATGACTTCTTTGGATCTTGAAAATGTTCCCTTGGAAATTAATTGGGTCAGAAAAAAGGGTTTCCTGACTATGGTAGAAACATGATGACTGAATGACAAAGTATTGTACACATAAGTACCCATGTCACTTATGTAACACATAACTTATGAAGGGGGAGCAGCTTTTTGCAAAAAACAGTGGCTATACAAACACCCCATATTAGAGACCTAAACAAGGCTCAATGAAAGGCTAATTTCTTAATGACTGAATAGGGAGACACAAATTTACAGCAAGGTTGTCATGTACAGCCCTGCTTGATTTGGAAGGGGAGTACTGTTGAGTGCTTCACAGTTTTGCATTTAGCTTGAGACCTTAAGACAAACATATTCCATTTGTGACCTGATTTTTGATATAAGAAGGGAAGCTTGGGACCATTTTCAGTACAGTGGGTATGTGTATAGTTTATCTCTTGCTGGGGCAGTTTAGTATCACCAGATGAGCAAATAACAGTGCCCATCTAGTTGTTATTACCAAACCTGGTCCGCCCCACTTCTCAGATATTGTCTGGGATGTTTGCAAAATAAATGCCAAACAAAAGAGGACCCAGGACTGATCAATGTGGTACTCCACTAGTTGCAATTTTATCCTCAGAGAGTGTACCATCAACTTTCACAACTTGGGATCTGTTGATTATAAAATTTGCAATCAAATGGACAATACAGAGGTTTACATTAAGTTTGCCTTCATTTAGGATGATTATATCCAGAACAGACCTGAGATCCTTTGTCTTCTTTGCATCAGACTGAACCCTGAATAGCATTTGGCATCTCTGGTCTACTGGAACCCCAAGGATTGTTCTTTTCTTAAGGAGGTTGTCCACTTCCTACCCTGCCTCTTTTCTCTGGCAGGATGGTGTATTGGGCAGGGTCTTTGGTTTTGGGCTTATTATGATGAAACCAATTTTGCAACCTCTGAATATTATGTCCATGACTCGTCTGTCATAAGTGAGTTTTGACCACTCTTTGTAGTGGTGGGGACAACTGTCTCCCAGCTGTCTCCTAAAAGCAGCAATCAAGGAACCTCACAGGAATGTTGCTGATAATTAGTGAACTTTCCAGATGTGTAGTAGTAGCTTACGCCTCTGCAGTTCTTATATAAGGGCTATGTCTTCAATCCTTGACTCTGCTGTACCTGTGTTGGAACCACGTCTGACACATTAATTACATCTCAACAACATTGATTCAGTATCTCCACCTCTAAAATCATTATCAACCTATTCTAATCCAAAAAACAAAATCTTTTAAAAATTTCACATTGTGTACTATGTTTATACAACACATTTTTTCATCTTTTCTCTTAATGCTTCTGAGATGCACAGACACTCTGTCTCAATTTCCTAGTGCTCTTCCCAATATAAAAGCAATAAGATGCTGTGCACTGAGCATGCAAAATCACGTCTAGTCTCACAACTATACCTATTATGAATCCCCACCATAATCTCTTTAAACACACTAACCACATAAGGGATGTTGCACTTTGTTACCTTAAGGAAACCAGGTGAATTTGGTATGTTTCCTTAAGAAAGAAAACTTACATTATTGACTAATTGTTGATTTTACTGGTGTAGAATATGTATGTGATATTTTAAATCATGTATTTAAATTGGTCTTAAAGTTAAGATATTGTCTGATGGAGTTCCATGTACATTTCTCAGAACAAAAGCACTCATCTGTTTTATTAAATTTGTTTGAACTTGATCACATCTGCAACTTGGTACAGTTTGTTTTATTTTTTTACATGCTTTATTGCTGAGTTCAGCATTGGATTTATTGCATTTTTGACTGTAGTGAATCTATGTATTTACATTTGCATTGGTCCTTTAGGATTTTTTGAAGAAGGGTCCCGATGACCAGACAATGAGAAGGGGCATGCTCAGTGGTTGCACAGAGCAGAAAAGGTTGCAAATACCCCTTGACAGGCTTTCTGGAGTGTTTGCACTGACATCAGCATGGACTGTAAAGTACTGACTGCGTGGATGTCAGCTCTGCCAGAGAAGACACTGACACAACCTGCTTTGGCACATATTGAGTTGTCAGCATGGGTGTGATGGAAGTCAGAATAGTAAATGTCTGCCAAATAAGAGGGGATGACCAACACTGCATAGGATGAAAAGGCTAGCATAAAAAAAGATCCTGCACATATAACACCTATAACAATGCATCAGTGCCAGCATGGTTACTGCCAAATACAGAGGCTGAGGTGGCATCAGCATCAGCTCAATTTGCATAAAATGGTGATGTGGGCTGCAACCGTTTTATTTATTTATTTATTTATTTGACATTTGTTTACTAGGAAAGTCCAACTGGGCCAGAAAGTACCCATTTTCAGCGGAGGCCCAGAGAAAAATGCTCCACACTCACAATCTTTTAAAAAATCAAGTACAGATATTTTAAATCACAAAGTGTCATGCTACACTACAAAACGTAAGAGTGAAAAATCTTGTAATAAGAAAAACATAGAACATATGTTTCATAGTAGAATGCAATGAAAAATAATAACATGGGTTGGTGGAAATATGTGAGGGGAAAACTCAATAGTCATATTATTTGTCACATATATTAGTGTGTGATAAATGAGACCTGAGACAATTCTAATACGATATCTAAAGAGACAGTGTTACAGAGGGAGAAGATTTTGAATCAACATAGTGTCACATTCTGGAGAATACATTGGAGAATACAAAGGGGATAGGCAAAATCTCACAAAGCTATAAAACTCTCCTGGTGTCCCTTTACCCTGGAGACAGGAGACTGAGTGGATAGCATCCTCTCACATGGCACTGACAAGCTCTGTATAATATACTTCCTGATGCCCTGAGGCCTGGGGTGAAACCATCTTCACTAAGTGGTCTGTCTGTAACATTAGGAAGATGGTTCCAGTTATTTATTTTAATGCTGAGTCTTAGAATCCACCATCTCTGACAGTTTTTGGCATCAGAGATGGTGTCATGGTAGATATCTTAAGTCTTTTGGATGGGGAGCCTTTGGGGGCCAGATCCAGCTTTGGTATTAGCACCAATGGCTTCTTGATAATGCCTTTGAGATCCATAAGGGGTGTCTTTTATGGAGAGGAACAATGAGCAGTGGATTGGCTGGACTTGTGCTCTACATGGTGAAAGTCCTGTTTCTGAGGCCTAGACAACAGAGATTTTCTCATAAGGTAAGTAGCGAGTCTGTATCAACAATGCTTATGGGAAGGATGTCTGAAACCCCCTACAGACTTGGCAGTCCTACCACTGGATGCAATGCATCTGCTGCAGGCTGGTCTTTAAACAGTTGTTTTGACATGGTACCTACAGACATTAAGTGGGTCGGAGAAAGTGGAAAAATTAGCAGATACTGGAATAAAAAGAAAAGTGTTACCTGTATAGGCTATTACTGACAAAAAATATCTTGAGTCAAATGCCTGAGCAGTTATTCTTGGTGATCAAATGTAATGAACAGAAATTCAGAACAGGAAAGGTGAAAAATGAGAAGCATTGTGGGAAATGGGAGAGGGAACAAACAGCCTGAAGAAGTACCACATGCTGACTGGTCCTAATCAGTCCTAATGCCTACAGCAAATAGTCCTACCTGTTACTAAAGCTGGACCACTTATTAATAAATCAGCTTGTTCTCTCTCGCTCTCTGTCTCTGTCTCTCTCTCTCTCTCACTTTCTCTCTCCTCTCTCTCTCTCAGTATCCACTTTTAAGATTTATGGCAAGGCATAACACCTTAAGTAACAATAAACCTTTTCTGCATCATGTAACCCATAAAGTAAAAAAAAATAGTCACAAAATAATATGTGATATAGTATGGTGCAAAGCTACTTAAAGCAGGGTTTATCCTGTAGAATGTGTTAATGATCTTTTACAGAGTTGTCAATATATAAACACTTCTGAGACAAAAACATATCTCTTGGCAATCATGTTCAGCTGCAGTCATTCAGTTATGTAACATATAAGTTAATGTTGACTGACAGGGATTGTCAGCAAAAACAACTTAGCAGTGCATGCCAATTTTGAAAGCAGCACCCCCCCCAAACACACACACACACACACACACACACACACACACACACATATATATATATATATATATATATATATATATATATATATATATATATATATGGGTTCCGTTCAGAAGCTTGAAATACTGAAATCTCAAATTTCAGTATTTCAAGCCCAAGAAGCCGAATCCACATAATAACAAAAGTTTAGAAGCGCAAAATTCAAAACCTCGAATACTGGATGTTTTAAATTTCATGCTTCTAAAGTTCCGCTATGGTTAGGTATTCAGGTAAGTGTTTGTGTGTGTTAAGGGGTTTGGGTTGGGGCTGTGGTGTGTGTCAGTATGTTTTGTTGCTGTGATGTGTGTGTGTGAAAAGAAAGTAGCTTGTGTGGTGGTGTTTTGTGTGTTTGTATGTAGTGCAACCTCGGAGTGAGAGTATTTAAGAAGGGGGGTGTGGGGGGTGCATGGCGGCTTGCCCCCCAGCTTTCATGTAGTAGAGTGATTGTGTGTGTATGTGTGGTGGATGGTGTGTGTGTGTGTGTGTGTGTGTGTGTGTGTGTGTGTGTGTGTGTGTGTGTGTGTGTGTGTGTGGTAAAACCGCAAAATTCAAAACTTCTGGTATTCGAGGTTTTGAATTTTGCGGTTTTTAGTTTTCGTTGTTTTTGTGGATTCCACTTCTTGGGCTCGAGATACTGTAATTTGAGATTTCAGTATTTCGAGCTTCTGAAGTGAATCCATATATATATATATATATATATATATATATATGTATATATATATATATATATATATATATATATATATATACACACACACACACACACACACACACACACACACACACACACACACACACACACACACACACACATATATATATATATATTGAATAAATATATATCAAATATACAGTGTACCTGTTACTAAGACAGTGTCTAACACCACTGAAATGCTTCTAGAAACTCACCATCAGCTAGATTTTGTTCATGCAGATTTACATTTTTAATATAACTTGTACATAAAGAGTACAGTGTTACCCCAATGGTGTCTTGGCCACATTATCCCTGTTTTGTGTTTTTAATAAATGACACATTGAACATCTCCTGAAACAGAAGCATAGGGTCAGTGGGAAGCAACTGCTCAATAATCTGAAATAAAGCTAACCTTGAAATGATCTGGGAACTATATGTTTCTAGAACTGGCACGTTGATAATTTTTGTTTTGTTCAAATGTTAATAACCCTACTGCAGTCAGCTTTTTCAGTACAATGACTGTGTTTCAGTCTGATGTAGCTGACCCAGGTCAAAACAGCACTTGGCAAGGAAGAGGAGATTACAGAGTATAACACTTGTAGTGACTAGAGGATGGAGACCTTACCAAACAGTGCTAATGGACTCCTGGCAGACAACAGTCACAAGCCAACACTCGAGTGATTTTTGTGAGCTTGTTGGAGCTGGGTGTAAATTCACTTTATTGAATAGAATGCTTACCTAGACACATCCGCCTCTGTGAAACACCTCTACAGAAAACATGTCGACTACCGCAGTATTCTATGCAGTATCAGATGATATGGGCTTTAAAGGGAGAACTCAGGATAATCACTTTTGAGATAAAAGAGCAGTGATGAAGCACAATGGCGATGAAATGGTGAAATAAATACAAGTATGACATGATTCTGAGAATTCAAATAGATCGATAAAAACAGCTGCATTTGTTTCTGTTCAAGCAAGCAGATTTCCTTAAAATGATTAATTTAAAAAAAGGGATGAGATAGCAGATTTGTAATATGATATTCAGTCAGATTAAATTAGTATTTGTAATTTTTGTAAACTGTACAGTCATTGATTTATATAACCATATAAACTTTAAAATGCTCAAAATCCAGAAAGAGCATATGTTGTGTATGAGTGATGTATATCTGTTACTTGCATTTCCATATGTAAAAGTGAAATCACAGTAATAAGTAAAAAGGAAAAAAAGTTCTGATAAAACCCTTTCTGTAAAATATAAAGAGTGCCTGGAAACAAGCTATCTATACAGAGTATTCCTTCCTTGTCGCATTACAAGTAGGAAAATGACATGTCTAGTGCTGTTTTACATAAACATAAAATGCTTTTGCTGCTAATAAAAGTGTAGAGCTTCTTCTCTGTTGTCTGTTGCTGTATTTTAAGATTTCCTCTGTTTGAAAAGTTTGCTTTTTAAAAATCTCTTGTATATGTTTCTTTAACCATCAAATCGTACAGAAACCTGAGAGCATATCCTATACGTTATTCCACCTCCCCAATACAACCAGCACACAAAATAATTATGAAAGATGATGGGTCATATCCATGACTCACTGCATTTTCGCCCCTTGTCTTTTGCACTTAGAAAAATACGAAGTACACACGATTAATAATTCAAACAGCTAAATACAAGCTATTACATTTGTGGTATTCTTAATGAATGCTAAACTATTCAAAACATACTAAAGTTTTCTCAACTCTCTATATTCTGATCAAATGGAAATGGTTTAATGATATGCTACCCCCGCTCAGAACTTTCAGAAGAGTGTGGCTAATTTCTTGGATTATAAGATTATACGTCTGCTGTAATACCAGAGACTGAGTTTATTCCTTATTTAATATTTTGGAGTTGTCATAGTGCAAGAAACCGGGTCCCTATTAGTTCAGTGAAAAATCAATTCATCAGACAGCATTTTCAGTGAATTACATCGAACAAGCCATTCTTAGAACTGTTCATACTGAGATTGCAGTACAGCAAGGATCGGGAAATGTGTCCTTTCCCCACTGTAGTGTGATCTCGGAGTTGGTATATATTATTACCAGGAAGGGGGGCTGTGTGCACAGCCCTCCTCACATGAGAGAAATTCGATGAATGGCATTTCCAATGAAATGCCATTCCTTGAAGTGATGGTTTCCTGAAGTGATATAGACCCCAAGAAACCATAATTGTTCCAAACATCTCTGGCCTTACATGCAACCTGCAGATCTTACTATCTGTGCTGTCTTGTGCTGATTTCCTAGAGACCCGACTTTTGTCATTTGCATCAGTTTAAAGGGCACACCCTACTGCAGATGTAGTGAAGATACAGTTTACTGATATATAAGCTTCCCTTCTTTATATCAAAAATTGGGTCAGAAATGGAATAATATGCTTGTATAAATCACTCAATGGAAAACCGTTACCTTTCTGAAATATCTGCTCAGTATACTGCAGAGGCCTTTGACTATCATCCTGAATACAAAGGATCCTCAAAATGATCCAGAAAACTGTGTTCTTTTATAGGAGAAGCTGAAACAATAACAAGAAAGAGAAGAGCCACAATACTAGAATACAGAAGGCTGACATAGTAGGTGCGTTAATTAAAACAGAGGGGCACATCTGATACGTTACAGGGAGTAAAGTAGTCTGAAGCCATATTCTCGCCTGCTGGAATGGAACAGGACAATCAATGGGTATGAAAACATGTCTTGGCCATCAAGGATTTCCTGCCAAACAGCAGCCTCAATTTTATTTTATAAAATCTGCCATAATGTTTAATGACAGTGCACTTTTAAAACATAAATTTTGTGTGAATATTCATTACAGGCACATCTCCCAACGTGCTACCCTGCTTTTTCAGTTTCCTCTCATTTTCTGACAGAGGCTGATGAAGTGATGCCATGCCTTTGCTCTGTGAGGAATGTAAACACCATGCAGTATAATCAGCTGCCATTTTAACTGGGTAAGTCACTCGCTGTCACACCACACCATTGTTATACGTAAACAGGTTCATAAAGCCAGTTATGATTAATGCTACCCATCTCCATCTTAGCTATCATCTAGGTGAAAAAAAGAAATGGTTCTAAGCCTTAGAGCCTTCATATGAACCTGCACAAGAAACTGCAGCTTATGAATAAAAAGTACAGCTATACAACTGAAGCTTAAGTACCTTGCTCCCCCCTATCATGTCTCCAGGATTTGCCTGATGGCTTTCCCACCTGCACACCCTTGGCTCATTTGTTTGGCCTGTGGATGACAGCCAGGCATCTCTGGGTGTGACAAGAGCTCTCCGGACTCTTAATTTTGTATATAGGCTGATTGCCCTGTCATTCTCATCCCATTTTTTTCTCCAGGAGGGCTGAGTCTGGCAGTAGGGAATAGGCCAATCTACCAGTCCTATGGGCTGCCAAACTCCCACACCCATGGGATGCTGTAGGCTCCACAATTGGTGCTACGTACGATCTTACTTACCTGTCTGGTGAAGTAGCACACTGCAGATGCAATGCAGGCCTGCTCCTCCTTCTGCAAGTGATCACCCACTCACTGAAGGGTGTCACCAAGGCCTTGGGCCATAGCACCCTCCCAACCCCAGGATGGGGGACTCTGTCTTGGCCATCTACTCCCATTCTCCCTTCCTAGCCTCTCCAACACTCACGCAACTAATCAAATAAGGTTCATCTGAACCACAGTCAGGAGTTCATTGCTCTACGCCATGAGGCAAAGCCATTTCTGTAGAACTCCAGTTCTTGTAAATACATCAGAGAGAAAAACAATTGGGAAAATCACTGTGGTGTCAATATTCACATCCGAATGAATTACTTCCTTCTGTTTAATAGTGTAAAAGCAGACCCCAGTCTTAACTACATGTCTACACCAGAAACAAACTTATAGGACAAAAGTGCAAGTTAGAACTTGTGAATATAAACCACAATTTGGTATACAATGTGGCATTAAAGAACAAACAGGATACCTGTCTTAAACAAGCATTTGTCAAAGCTGCATGTTTGACTGTGTCTGTGATGGAGTGCAGAAGAGGAGGGAAGAAGGGGTAGAATCACAAGGAGCAATATTCTGCTTAGCTCAAGCTGTGCAAGCCTTACCAATGATAGTTGTAATGTTTGTATCTTTTTATCATATTAGAAAAGACTTAAAAACAGAAAAATGTACCTTGGAGTAAAAAACAAATTTGTACATCGTCAGTGTATTCTGCACATACAAAAACAAAGAACATAAATGATACAACAAAGGCAGGATGCTTAAGTACAAAAAATACCATTAAGTAATTCTAGAGTACAAATGATCATATATTGTGTAAAGAATGACTTCCTTTCTGTAATGTTTATTGAGTACTCTAGGTCTGTCAAGTTGAGGAGAAAAAACAAAACAGAGACGTGAAGTGCATGAAAGGAAAGGGAAAAAGAAAAGTAAGGTCCAGGGGGTGACGGGTGGGAAATGAACAACGGCACAGATGATGTTCACATTAAAAGTCACACCTGTAAATAAGAAGGAATGTGGAGAGGTGGAATTTAAATGGAATGGATCATTTTTCTGATCTACATGTGTCCTAAAGGCTCAACAGTTAAGTAAAAAGCAAGTTTTTTACCCTTAACTATTTTAGTTATATCATCCTACGGTGTGCAGTTTAGACATTTATGATGCATTTATCTGAATCCTCGCAAAATTAAACTTGCTGTTTCATTATACAGCTATGTGTTTGTTTTAAAAAGTATCTTGCTGCAGAAAATGGAATTAGTGCTACTGTGAAGCCAAGCTACAAGGTTTATCTAAGCAACGCTGTCAGTAAAACAGTCATCATAGTGTGTCTTATAAGAGATAGCATGTGACAGTCCCTTTTACACTGGATCTAAACCTTTACCCCTACCTTAAGGCTGACCTCCCCCAAAACTGTTTTAGAAAACATCATTACTAAAATTTAGATCACTGTAAACACAGGGGGCAATAGTCTTCTCAACAGTGGAGGTGGATTGTAGTGGGCAGATTTCATAAACAAATGAAAATGGCAGAACTGTAAAACTGATACAAGTAGCAGTAGCTATTTTAGTGGATTATATATTTTGTGAAGCACAGGCCTGTCATTCAGATTAATGCATGTGGAAGTGTCGGAGTAACTAATTTGTTCTGACAAGTAGTGAACATAGCACAGGCCATGTACACTGTGGTTCAGTACTGGCAAAGAGCATGTCAATATCGCTTTTCATTCTCCTGCATTGGGGCAATGTAAGCAATGACTTGCCATTCGTTTTGACATCACTGCTAATGTTCCTGTGAAAAATCCAACAGGTTATGGTTACTCAACATTCAAACTTTAATTAAAATGCAATCTTAAGCCTTTGTGAAAAGACATTCAGAATTTGCTAAGAACCCTTTCATCTGATTTTTATTACAAAATTCAGGGTATTAAATGGAATGGCATGTTTGCTGCGGCATCCGCATTAGTCGAATTGACAATATTCTGCCAGGCAAAGTACTGCTAGCAAACAGAAATAACCTGTTCTTAAAAAAAAAAAAAAAAAACACTGAAAAACTGCACTTGCAAAGCAAGGACAATTAAGGTATATATGAAATTAAAAACATATCATATATATTTTGCAGGCAGAATACCATGCTAAATAGAGTGACCAGATTTTTATATCTACTGATCACTATTAAAACATTCTGCCCTTCTCTACTTAGAAAACAATATCCATTCATACAATCACTATTGCTCTACCACAACTATTTCCAACTTATTTCAGTCTGTGTTAAAGCCTACATCTAGCAACTGCTCAAATCAGTAAAAGCATTTGGAAATGAATGCCCAACCATTAGCCCTTAGTGGCTCGTGGAATCTTAGTACATATGAAATTCCATTCCATAAAATACACATGTGATGCTGTAGAACCCAATATTACTAGTACTATTACAGTGTCTTGTGGTACCACTGAGCAGCTAATTTTCTATTTGCAGTTCAAGATGAGGTTCACTTTCTGATATGAAATTACAAAACTGAATCTAAGAATCAGTTATTTCTCTATATCAGTTCCCTAAAAGGTACCACAGCAACTGAAATTCATGCACATTTAAGTCTGTTACGTCACCTCCAGTGGTTTAAAGAAGGAAAAGAACTTTGCCTTTTAATTGCAGCACCGTCAATACCCCAAGGAATTTTACAATTAAGATATAGGCTTGTACACATCAAGTGTTCACAGATTGCTCCTGTCCATTAGGGACAGAGATGCCAAATCAAGAGGAAATCTGTAATTTCCCATACACTGGTCAAAATTACATTTGAATATGGTTAGGGGTGAGCTTTGCTTCACATGGATAAGAAACATGTTCCAGAGAAGGCATAATCTTTGAGATACATACCTATCCCTCCAAAATGTCATAGTTCGTGATGTAGCAGTAAGTAGGAGACTGAGTACAGGGAATAGGACTTTGAAATGGTTTGCATAGGACTTGTTATTTACTTTCTGTAATTCTTTTTGTGATGAACCACTGTGATCACTGTTTCAAGTGCCTGGTCAGGTACATGCTGAAGTGTGCATTGTACTCTGTGATTGGTCTGATGAGAGATGGGTACAGTAGAGCAATGGCTTCCTTAGACCTGGATTTCATGCCCTTACCTGTAAGCTGTGCAACATACGATGATTTTCTCACCACAGTAAATACATGGTCAAAGGTAATGCTACTGTCAACATATTTTGCCAGATTCGGATCCCTGGGTCTACTTTTAGGGGTATGTTAATGTGGTAATTTCCAATAGCTGGCTGTCATTCCAAAGGGTGCTGTTATGCATTGCTTTACACTGAGTTTTAGTCCATAGCTCTGGTACTAGCTGTTGTTTGTTATTAATAATAACAATAGTAATAATAATAATAATAATATAAACTGTAACAAAAACTTTTCATGGTACATATAAACCCTCTGAAACAAACTATCTAAACAACAGGGTTATGTTAAGTAATCAAAGATGTAGTCAAATCATTTTCAGACATTCCCCAATATTCATCCTGAGGTGTTAAATCTGTCAAGACCTGTCAGTTCAGCCTTGCAGCTCTGCCTATTTATCTGTGGTTGGCAGCTTTCACTTCAAAGAGATTGAAATGACTTTTCAAATTTGTCGTTAAATGGCCTCCAGTTACATGGATAAAAGCAACATTTCACTGGCCAAAAATTAGAGTACTTAGCACTTTGTTTATACAGTGTTACAGTATAACTTGTCCCTGTTCTTCATAAAATGATTTATCCAAAAACAAATCTAACTCCAGAATTCATTGAGGCTCCCATCACCTGTATGTGTGAGAGTGAGTGAGTGAGTGAGTGAGTGAGTGAGTGAGTGAGTGAGTGAGTGAGTGAGAGTGAGTGAGTGCGTGTGAGTGAGTGCGAGTGTGTGAGTGCGTGCCCCTGCGCGCAAGCGTGTGTGTGTGTGTGTGTGTGTGTGTGTGTGTGTGTGTGTGTGTGTGTGTGTGTGTGTGTGTGTGTGTGTGTGTGGGTGTGGGTGTATGTGTGCATGTGAGATATTTTAAAAAACCTAAACACTAAAAAATAACTTAGAAATAAAATAAATGGTAAATTCTAAACATTATATTTTACAAGGAATTCTTGCACCAAGATCACACATCCATGGAAAAAAGAAGTAATTTTTTTTGTGCAGATAGCAATTTCCTGTAATAACCTCAGAGGTCAGGAGACACCACAATGAGAATGTTACATTAGCAAAACTACAGAACACCTTGAAATAAAGTTGAAATTAGTGAAAAATAGTTCAATAACTGTACATGTTACAACAAAAGTTAATCACTTAATTACTTTTGCTAGCTAAGAATCTGCTGACCTTTTATCTGTGCTTTTTCGTATTAGGCACAGATTCTGAGTTCCACTCTGCACTTTCTGCACTGGCACAAGCCATGCTGGCAGGAAAAAGATCATCAAAAACAAACTAAAACTACCAGGAATCCATCTAGAAATAGAACAAATTCCAAAACAGAATATTCAGTAATCATTTTCCCTTCTTTTGCACATCTCCCTTCACATCACTGAGGGCACAAACCTCTTCAAATAGCTGCTTAGATGATGATGCCTTCAGGTGACTTTTACAGTCATGCCGGTGATACCCAGTAAGGAAAATGAACAGGCTCAAGTCCGAATGGGGGATGTTTGGCAGGCATATAAAAGAAGCAGAGAGAGAGAGAGAGAGAGAGAGAGAGAGAAAAACACACAAAACATTTTTTTTTCTTCTTACCTCTCAAGAAGTAGGGTTTTTTCTGTTACCTGATGCCATCTGGCATGATACGCCATTAACTATCAACATGACACCTTAAAGGTGTTATTGCACTGCATAGCAAGCAGATCCACAATAATATTTAACAGTCTTCACAAATCCTTCCAAAATGTGGGTTCCAAAGATCAATGACAAACGAACAGAAAATAATTTCTTACTTTCTAGATCATGTGGTGAGAACACTGAATACCATACCTCTCAAACTCCTAGTGCACGAAATCTGGACAAAGCTTAAAATACTTGGGGGTCAAAGACCCAAAAATAGGGACAGATTTTAAAGCTTGCTCTTATAAACTTAGAAAGTTGCTAGAAGAACAAGTTTTGCATCAGCATGCATTTTCTGAAAAATATGACTTGTGAAACGTATGTCATTATTTAGTGACTTTAATCCTCAATGATTTGCCAGAAAAACACAAATTTTATGAGGAACAGTCCAAAAATAAGAGGCCAAAATCTGGACAGTTGTCAGGTTTGCTGAATATTATAGTGTGGTGATTTTAACTACTGTTTGTTTTTAAGGGTTATTTGAGCATGTGACTGCAGCTGTGTCTTTTCAATAATCTTGCATTCATATCAGAAAATTTTCTGATTATGTATTGGTAGGATCATGAGAATATAAATGGATCTCCACCCTTCATGGACCCTGAAAGTAAATATAAGTACTGATTCAAGTAAAAACAGTTGTATACAACAGTTATAGTCTGGTACACTTCATGAAATCTGTTGTTTTTTAGCATGATCCAATATATTCCATAACAAATGTAATCATTCAGCCAACAACACGGTGACCGTGCTGGCACCTGACATATAACAGTTGTAAGAGGATTTCAAAGAACACTGTGTTGAATATATTTATTTCCACTTTGTCTTCCTGGGAAGATGGTATCTACTTTAGACTCACAATTAACAAACAGCTGTGTAATTTAACAAAAAAAATGACATCTGTGTAGCCTGTGTGTGTTCTTTGAAATCCTCTTACAACTTTGTACAATGACAAAAGGCTTTATTATACAGCCATACATCTATTTGTAAAACACTGATGAGATTTCTGTTCAGCCATCTGAAACCTTTTATTTTATTATTATGGATATCTGTGTACACTAGTGGTTGGCACCTCAGTTGTTAGGCCTACTGATTCCCCACTAACAAGGTAGGACAAGGATAGGGTTACAGTCCAGGGTCTCTGATGTTTGCCGTTAAGACCCATCTACCACATGGTGATGGCCCATGTGGGAGTGAATGACCTAGGCTGCAAAACCCTGAAAGACAGAGAGAGAGAGACATGACACAACTTTCCACGCACGTGACAAATGCAGGTAAGACTCTGGTCCCAAATTAAAGCCTTCTTTCACTCCTGTGGCATCTATACCCAGAAATACTTAGACATAATTAATAACAATTCCATGGAACAGACAGTTAATAAACTGACTGGAAGGCATAACATTCTAAATCTGGTCATCAATATTCCCCTTGTCTCTCCTTCCCTAGCTAAGTTGGACCATAAACTTGTGATATTTGCTTTCAAAATCTCCAAAGCCCTGAGAACAACATCCCTGCATTTAAGGATCTCAAATGGACAAACGTCATATAATATATACTAAAATGACAGAATGTCAAAATTCAGATGTGACAGCACCAGCTTGGAAGCTGACACAACAGACAGCTTCACAAAAGGACTTCCACTTCACTTACACAGATGCATATAATCAACAGTCCCAACCACAATAAAATACAAAGAAAATTCAAAAATAAACCATCCTGATGGTCCTCTAACATACAAAAAACTTTACAACCGAAAAAAACTCAGTAACTTATACAGCAGAGCCAAAACATTTCATAACAAAGATAGTATATAAAGTATTATCAGGGAACCGAAAGTATGCCAGGTTCATAATATTCCATTCTTGCTCCTCAGTCATGACTGCTGCCAAGTTCATAAACACGTGTGCCTCACTGGTCATGAATGCACAACAACATTAATCTGCTTACTATTGCTGTAGTGGTTCTACTGCTGGAGGAATGTGATTGGCTGCAGTATGGTGGTGCCATGTCACTCCTACGATGTATATGTCAGGTGTGGAAGTGACATGAGCTTTGTCTGCATGGGAGGGGAGATGTAAAAGCCACTGTTGAACTGATTCATATGTGCACATTTTATTAGTGTTATCCTGATTATGACAGAATCTATGAGGAAGAAAAAACAAATAGTTAAACAATAAAAAAAAATCAAAGCAACACAGATGGGTCAGTACAGTTTATTAATTCATGGTAGAATGACAAAAATTACAACTGAGCCTGCATAGTGTTTACACAGTTTTAGAAGACACAGCCCTGTGTGTCTAATATATATAAATGCTTGCAGTTAGAAAATATATTTTAGTTCTTGTCCTTTAATGTTTTCCTGATGGTAATGTTACAAACATGACATCATTCTATTTTTAAACAAGGTACAAAGCTACAGAATTGCTGCTATAAGCATTACATTCATCTCACTCATCCTAAACCTTCTGGACTTAGTTGCATATTTGGGAGCCATACATATGTCCCCCATTGTTCCCTTGTAAATTGTTTTTCCAGTTTCTTTTCCCAGTCTTTTTTAACCTCCCCTGATTGATTCTTACAGTTATCATGCAATATTTTTTTGCCCTACTAATTATCCCTTTTAACAGTTACTTCCATTCTATATTCAGCTAAAAACTCTATCAGTGGGTCTTTCTCTTAAAATTCCCCTAACCTTTTCTCATTGCCTGTACTCTGAGATCAAGGCAGGGAAGACAGTCTCTAGCCTGCAATCCAAATGTCTTTTTGGCCTCATCCCACTCTGTTACTTTTCCTGCTTGAATTATTTGCTCCCAGTATCTTGGTTCCTTTGCTAGCTTTCTCCAGTAAATTCCAGCCCACTCTTGCCTGTTTTCTGTACCCCTACTTGCAGTTATTCCTTTTGGCAAAATCATTCTCCATACTTGTATTGGCTTAGTTCTTAGAATACTTTCTGCCACTTTATGAATATAATATTCTGTGTAGTTATTATTCTCCTTAAAGATCTGCATCCAAAATCCCAGTAACTCCCCCTCTCTCTCTCTCTCTCTATATATATATATATATATATATATATATATATATATATATATTTCTTGAACTTTCCCCTTGCTTCATTATCATCCCTTTCCACTCTAAATTATAACTTTCTACCTTCTACCTGCCTGATGCATATGAGCCTTAACTGTGTAGCTCTAAAATATCCCTTCAAATCAGGTAAATCTAAACCACCTTATTCTGTTGGAAGGATCAACTTATCCCACTTAACTCTTGCCCTCTTTCCCTCCCAGATAAATTCCTCCAGTTCTTTATTAATTATTGTCCACATCTTCTCCTCAAGTTGTAAAAGTATGTCTGACCTGTATACAAGACTAAAGGGGCTAAAACTTTTTCACCTTTTGTATCTTACTATCCATATCCATAAATAAGAGTTTCCAGTTTCTCAATTGTTGTATTATCTTTTGTCTAGCCTCTTCCCACATATCCATAGCTGCCATAACAGAAGCCTTTTTAATCCATACTCCTAAATACTTCACCTTATCATGTCCCCATAAATATAGGTATTGCTGAACCAATTTATGTGTGGGTACAAAATTTATAGTCATAGCCTTTTATCTTCATTAATTTTATATCCCATAAAGACTTCAAACTGTCTCAAAATGTTTCACAATGCTGAGATGTCCTTTTCGGGATTTTTCAGGAGCAAAATAATATCATCTGCAAATAAAGCCAACTTTTCTTGATTGCCATACTAGTTATATCCTTGTAGTTCTGACTCCCTTATTTTCTTTGCCAATGGCTCTAAATATAAAGGAAATAACAAAGGGGAAAAAAGGGGACCCCTGCCTGCTTCCTAAGTTCAAACACAGCTTATCTGAGAGGAACCGTCCCACTTTAATTCATGTTTCTAATCCTTCATCTATCCTTCTAATTAATCTTACTATTCTATCAAGGAATGCTAATGCTTCCAATGCCCAGCTCATAAAATACCAGATTATGCTGTCAAATGCTTTTCTCTGCATCAAGACTTACCAACAACAGGGGCATTTTCTTGCATTTTGCTTCTTCCTGGATCATCATTGTTCTATTAACATTTTCAAATGTTTGCCTCCCCTCCACAAAACCACACTGATCCATATATATGAATTTTGGCAACACCTTTGCCATTCATTTAACTAGTATAGACATTAACACTTTATAATCGTGGTTTAAAATGTAAATGGGTCTACACAAAGCTGGGACTGAAGGGACTTTGCCATATTTAGGTAACATAGTAACACAGCCACCACAGCATTCTTCCAAAATGTTACTGTTAAACAAAATCTTCCAGATCTTTATCACTTTCTTCCCTCCTAATTTCCAAACTTCCACAGAAATATCATCTGCTCCCGTAGACTTTCCTGAAGATTATAGATTATATATATATATATATATATATATATATATATATATATATATATATCATTGTTTTCATCTCATCACCTCCTATATTAACTGTTAGTTGTTGAGCCTCATCTACCTCTAACCTTGAGATAATAAGTCTTCCATAAATATTTCCATTTGTACTCTTTCCTGATTTCCACATTCCTCTGCTTTATTACACATGCTCATTAAATTTCTGAAATATCTCTAAAACCTCTACAGGATCTCTACTTAGTTTTCTTGTTATAAGTTCCCTAAGTTTGTGACAACCCTTTCACCCTGTTTGTACTTTTTGAGCAATTTCCTCAATTATACTGAGGTGCTTCCTGATCCCGGGTTCATTATCAAGAATATAAATATAACATTCGTCTCTCAGCAATACAAGTACAACATGTACTAATATATTGACTCAAATGTAGCACTACTTAACTCCTCTAGCAGAAGTGCTACATTTCAAATTTCACAAATTACTTTCATTGCTCCATAAAAGGGGAAGAGTGATGCTCCTACTAGGACATCATCTCATACATTTATTTTTGTTATGTCAGTGCGTGTCTTTTAAAGTTAACATTCCTAATGTTGTGACTAAGCAAGGCAGGAGAATGCCCAACTGATAAAATTACATGTCCTAAATAATACAGTGCACTACAGCCTTCAGGTGTCATTTATATGTTCTTTTAGCACATATGTAATTTATAACTTAGCCTGAATTGGAACCATTCCATGTTAACCAATGTTTGGCTCTAGCATTACAAGTATCATTATTATTATGCGCATGGCGTTGTTCATATGGTGAACTGCTGGTTATGTCATCATTCTCCTTGTTAGCGAATCTCAGCAGTAAGAACACAAGTCTAATACAGTCATTTTTTAATCCAGCCTTTTAACATCTACAGAAGCAAAAACATCACTCGTACCATCTTGTGATGCCACCACTTAGGTCCATACAGGCAAAATTTTATGTTTCTGGCAGAAAGTTGCATCCTTGACAAACTGCTATGAGTATGAACTTGAATATCATCAGGATCCTCTTTTGTGTGGATCTTCTTTCAGGAGTATCTAATAAACAGTGAGAATCATGTTCTTAACAGTTTTATCTGTTAATAGACCTCTATGTAAAAAAAAAAAAAAAAAAAAATGTCAGTCATTTTCCCTCCATTTTAAACTTTCTACATGTTTGTGGATTTATCCACTTCATGGTAGTTCATTTTATATAGTTAAGCTTGCACTGCCAGTAATTCTACTTTTGTAATAATGTAGGGTCCTACTTAGTTTAGGTCCCATCTTGCTTGTGTTTCCAATCTAATGGACCATTGCAATAATTCTTGTTCAAATTATACTTTACTCTTTTCCCAAATCTCGTTTTGTTTATAAAGTTCTAAACTGTAGGCTTGTTCAGCTTTCCAGACACTTCCCTTTGCCCAGCCGATTTGGCCTTGGAGTTAATCCCACAATTTTACAGGTCTTTAGGAAAGAACTCACCTTATCAGCCATTTGGAAGCCCCTCAGGGTATTGCAATTTCTTCCAATGCCAATTGCTAGGGCCCAACATTAGTAAACAAGACAGAGAGGTAAGATCTCACCTGTCAGCAGTGTGGAAGTCCCCTCCAAGTTAATCTACTCAAATGGTGATCCACCCACTTCCAGTCTCTAGAATGGGTCCCCTTGGACTCAAACAACATCTTCATCCCTTCCATCCTCCCTCTGATTCTTGTGCTAGCTTTCTTTGTTGCCTATATCAGTAGTCATTTTCAAATCCTTCCTTTAAGGTTCTATTAGCGCTTTCAATTCACCCAGAGGTTTAGGGATGGTAAGGAGTATGAAACCTTTGTTTGATTCCCTAAGTTTGTCACCTTTGTTTTGTTACCTGTCCTGTGAAGTGGGTTCACTGGTCACTATGGCTCCCAAGGTACACCTGCACCCTTTCCCAGGACCCCAATAACTGTGAGAACCGATGTTGTTTCCTGCTGTACTGCTTTCCTGTATTACTGAGCATTGCACAAGTGACACTTCTGTCCACATGATTTTGAATGTTTGCTGTCAAACCATCCCATTTCAATCTGGAACTGACAATTTGTTGCAGCCTTTCCCTTCATAAATGTCCTAGGAAATTAACATAGTAGGCAAGTAATATTTTTCCTTTTTTAAGCTCAGTTGTTTCCATTGTATTCAAAGGACCTTTTTCTGAATGCCCCTAATACGGACCGCAGTTTGGGAATGCAACCCTTGTCCTCAAACGTTTATCTTTCTTGATAATATCTGACTTTTCTCTCAAAGTTTTACTATGCTTTCTAATCGTTGGCTGTTTTATGTGTTTTTGCATTTAAAGTCATGTGGGAACTTTATTCAGATTCTGTACCCCAGAATGGTTTGATTTTATCTGCTCCTAAAACTGTTACTCCGCACATACTTGGTGTTGTGATAACCCCGTTACAATAAACCTAGGTGACTGGGCCCATCTTGCCCTGCTGTACTTTGTGCATTGAGCTTTAAAAAAGTAAGCTGCACACTGTAGAGATAATGGATTTCTAGACAAATCCATTTGTTTCTTGCACTCACTCAAACTTTTTTGAACCATTTCTCTTGTTTGTTTTTCTTCAATAGCACTTACCTCCCAAGGCCATTACTGTGGAACATTCTGTGTTTGGATATATTTGTTCAGTACTGACAGCTTCTTCTTTTGCTAGCCGATCTACTGTTTGGTTGGCCTGACTATGCAATTTATTTTCGGTATGTGCTTTGACCTTGTTTATGCTCACTGTGGAAGGATTACCATCTTTTATCAAACTCCATATTTCCTTAAACACTTCCTGGTAGCTGACTGGTTTAATATCAGGTGAAATCAAGACTGTCCTGCCAAATGGAAAGAAATGAGGTCAGGACTCAGACTACATACTGTCTATCCATGTATATGTGAACAGGTCTGAATAGTAGTAGAGCTTGCTTGACTGCTTCCACCCCCCGCTTAGGGCTCCAATATCTGGAACCATCTGTGGACCAGTTTGTGGTTTCCTTAAATGGCTTAAGTATTAAAACTGGAAACAATGGAGCTGACAGCGATGAATAAATCTTAAAAACTGTTTTAATGTAAGCGCTTTCGGCTCGGACCTTTCCAAGCCTTCTTCAGACAAAACAGTAAACTTCATTAAACAATCATTTAAATACCTACATCAGTTAAGACATTAATTAATCTTTAAAGCGAAATGCTTAGAATTGTGCCTACATTTAACTTAATCTCAGGCATATAAAAAAATAAACTAAAAATCTACTGAACTATAAATGTGATCTACTCAATATACTTAGTGGGGTTACAATATAAAAAATAATAGACATTGTATTACTTGTAATATTTAAAATAAACTTCAAATAAAATTAAAAAATACAACATTAAATGTCCTAAAACATTTAATAATATATACATAAAAAATAAAAAAATATTCATCTATTCAAAGACAGTACATTTAATACACATTTAATAGAAAGTGCCTCGTTTAAACCTGGAAAAACTTGGGCGTTAGTGAGAATTTGCCATTTGAGCTCATCCAGCTCTAACTTTAACTGCCAAGGGCCACCTCTAATGTCTAATGTTCTTTTTTGCAGGATTATAAATTTAAAGAAATGTGTTGAATTATATGCAATATGTTTAGCTAGAGCATTGTTCAAATCCTTGTTGTTAATTGCGTAACAATGCTCATATATTCTTTGCTTAAATTTACGCTCCGTTTTACCTATATAAAACGCGTCGCAGGTTTGGCATAGAGCTGCATAGGTTACTGCCTTGGTCTCACAATTAAATCTAGAATTAAGGTGATAAGTGAAACCATTGATTACAGAACAATCAGCTACTAAAATGTTTTTGCATTGTGGGCAACATCCACATTTAAACATACCTTTTATTCTAGAGTGTGTGTGACAAATGTCATTCTTTTTTTCTAATATATTTTTAAGGTTCAAACCACGTTTATAAGTTAATTTGGGTTTGTTCCCTAAAACTTTAAAAAGTGCTTCATTACTATTAATAATGGCCCAATTTTTGTATAATATGTTCCTTATTAAATCAAAATCTGTAGAGAACGTGTGCAAAAAACTAATATGGTATGTCTCTTTAGTTGATGTAACAGAAGAATTAATATTACCATCAGAATCAAAGTTGGTATCTGCTGGAACGTGATTCAAATTATGTTCCAACTCTTTACGAGGACATAATAATGGAAGAAAAAAGCCACTGACTCTTTTGTGTTCTATTTCAAATCTCAAAAATGTTATAATATGATTAGGATAGCCCCTATTCAAAAACATTTTTTCTAGTAAATTACATTCTTGTTCGAAATCTATGTCGTCAGAAATCATTCTTGCTGCTCTCACCATCTGGCCTTTAACTACGACTCGTTTTTGATGGTGAGGATGGCAGCTAGTGTAATGTAAAAAAATGTTAGAATAAGTGGGCTTCCTATAAATTTTACTTTTAAAACAGTGGTTAAGTTGATCTTTCTCTAACCATATGTCAAGAAAACTTATAGAATCAATACCGGTGACATAAGTGAAATCCAAAAATGAAGTTGTCTTAGATATATTATTGACAAAAACGGGAATTTCACTATGATCACCTACCCATAAACAAAACATGTCATCTTGGTACCTAGTGTACCAATAGACGTTTTGTTGAAATAATGGGTCAAGGAAAAGGAATGAATGCTCCCATAAAGCCATAACCGTGTTAGCAAAGCTCCCACCACATGGGGAGCCCATAGCTACACCTGACTTCTGCAAATAATAATTATTATTGAAAGTCATATAGTTGTTGGTTAGAACAATGTCTAATAAAGTGGTGACTAAATAAATGGTGTTATGGTCTGCTTTTTTCCTCACCAAAAACTCGGAAACCCATTCAATACCTAAGTCTTGGGGGATGACAGTATATATAAGTCCTTGACATCTATTGTCAGAAAGAGACAATTGGGTTTATACTCTAACTTGTTAATACTTTGTAGAAAAGACCACGAATCTCTACAGATTTGTGTTTCTGTATCAAGGAATGGTTTAAGTATACTGTCAATATATTTGGCACACCCATAAGTAATGGAACCTCTTCCATCAACAATTATTCTAAATGGGGGTTCCTCTAAAGATTTATGGATTTTTGGTGTGCCAAAAATTGCAGGAATTGTTGGAGCCAGCATTGAAAAATAGTTATACAAATCTATATTAATAGATGCTTCTAAAAATAAATCTTCAATAGCTTGTCTGATTCTTCTATATGCCCCGTTAACCTCATTAAGTGAAACTTGACAATAAGAGTCAGTACAAAGGTGGGTCCCAATCTTTTCAGTGTATATTGCCTGATCCATAAGTACCAGGCCCCCACCCTTGTCAGGTTTCATGATCCTAATGTTACAATTCCTTAATAGAGTCATAAGATCTCGTTCATCATTATTTAAATTGTTGATGCTAGTTTTTTTACACTGGGCATTTTTAATGGCTCTCAAGTCAAAGTCACGCATTCTCTCGAAAGCTGTTAAATCAGGATGCAAAGAAGGATTGAAAACACTAGCTATCTTGATGGAATTATTACTAGGTGTATTATTGCCCAATAATACATTCAAATTAAGTTTGCGAACAAACAACTTCAAATCTATAATAGTGTCCGCAATATTCATACTATTCGAAGGAACAAATATAAGTCCTTTTGATAAAAAATCAACCATATCTTCCTCAACATTGACACTGGTGTAATTAAATATTTTAAAGTCACCTTTGGATGAAGCAAAAATTTTTAAATTCGGAATATTGTCAAGTTCACTATTAGTTATCTCCTGCGTTGCCTCTTGATATTCCTCGATGGTTTCCAATTGTTGATGTTCTGCCCATTGTTGGACCTGGGATTTCCTCTGGACTGAAAACCCTGATTGGCTTGCTCAGCTATCATTCTGTTATCATTACTATTATTGTTGTTATGATTAATGAGTCTTTCACTACGGCAAAGTGGCTCATTTGACGAATTCCCATCAGTCCCAGAGGAAAAGCTATTACTGCCAGAACTATTATTTTGTGGCTGTAAATTGTTCACTGTACTACTAGTGTCAATGTTAGAACGACTATTAGGAGGATCTGGATATGCTTGGCCTTTAGAATAAGCTTGAATATCTCTTGCTAATTTTTTCTTTTTGGTAAGCAAGAGTTTCTCCATAGCTGTGTCAATACTAGTATAGACGCGGCAATATTCAAACTTATATCGATTAAAATCTGAATGGTTCTTAATAACTTGATCTAAAATATCCAAATCTGATTTATAAGTTGTAATTTCTGTGTTGTAATAATTAATCAGAGCTTTCAAGAAATCAAAAGCTTGACGGTCAAAAAGCTGAATTAATTCATGGTGAAAAGGGGATCCAGCTGTAAGCCACGCCGGATACCGCCACTGCCGAAGGCCTTTTGGTATAATGTTCTTATTGATACATTCGTGTAGGTAGGAAACTTCAAGTTGAAGTTTCCTACATTTGAACATTTTACCATCGAACTCATGAATTAAACTTAGTAAGTTGTTGTTTACTTGAGAGTCATTCTGCTCAGTAGCGGAAGATTTGTTGTTTGTAGAACCATTAAAAAAATTATCATTTTTAAAAAAAGTTGTGATAGATGGTATATTGGGCAGTATTTTGTTGTTAGCCAACCCAGGTGAATTGAGACATGGAACAGTTCCATTGGAAGAAAGGGAAATTGCATTACCTTGACCAGGCTGAATGCTTTCAGCTGTTCCAACGGGCATGGTAGAAACCGGAGCAACCCTGGAAGCATAACTTAAAGGCAATGCTGTTCCTTTTGAAGTCACTAAACCATTGTTAGATATAAGTCCATTAGAGGTGTTACTATTTTGTAAATTGGCCATAGAACCTTGATTAACCCCACAAACTGAAGCATCCACCTTCTGCGAAAGTGCTTCAACTCGTCCTAGAAGCACTTCTACGAGTGTGGTCAGGTTTCAGATAGCGTCTTCCTGCTGCGAACCATTTCTATTAGAACAACCATGTTCGGGATTTTCACTTTCATCAAATAGAAGCTGCGAATTAGCTCTGTTCCCAGTAGCCATACCAACAACAAGACAAACTTCAAAAACGAAAAAACTATTAAAACTGGAAACAATGGAGCTGACAGCGATGAATAAATCTTAAAAACTGTTTTAATGTAAGCGCTTTCGGCTCGGACCTTTCCAAGTCTTCTTCAGACAAACAGTAAACTTCATTAAACAATCATTTAAATACCTACATCAATTAAGACATTAATTAATCTTTAAAGATTGAATAGATGAATATTTTTTCATTTTTTATGTATATATTATTAAATGTTTTAGGACATTTAATGTAGTATTTTTTAATTTTATTCAAAGTTTATTTGAAATATTACAAGTAATACAATGTCTATTATCTTTTATATTGTAACCCCACTAAGTATATTGAGTAGATCACATTTATAGTAAAGTAGATTTTTAGTTTATTTTTTTATATGCCTGAGATTAAGTTAAATGTAGGCACAATTCTAAGCATTTCGCTTTAAAGATTAATTAATGTCTTAATTGATGTAGGTATTTAAATGATTGTTTAATGAAGTTTACTGTTTTGTCTGAAGAAGGCTTAGAAAGGTCCGAGCCGAAAGTGCTTACATTAAAACAGTTTTTAAGATTTATTCATCGCTGTCAGCCCCATTGTTTCCAGTTTTAATAGTTTTTTCATTTTTGAAGTTTGTCTTGTCATTGGTATGGCTACTGGGAACGGAGCTAATTCGCATCTTCTATTTGATGAAAGTGAAAATCCCTAACATGGTTGTTCTAGTAGAAAGGGTTCGCAGCAGGAAGACGCTATCGGAAACCTGACCGCACTCGTAGAAGTACTTCTAGGATGAGTTGAAGCACTTTCGCAGAAGGTGGACACTTCAGTTTGTGGGGTTAATCAAGGTTCTATGGCCAATTTACAAAATAAATATAAAACAAAAACGCCACCAGCACAAGGTAGCTAAGAACACACCAAGAATCTGGAAACTTTGCTGGAAACAATGTTCATTTATTTATTACACGAACAAACAGGTTGAGCGCTTTCTTCAGAATACTTCTGACTTCATCAGAACACTTACTGCTGTAAACCATTAACTTAAATACTACCCCACAAAACCGCCTTTTTCATGAATTAATCAATTAAGTCATTAACATTCAAGAAAAATTCAAAAAAATATGTAAAACATAGCCTTGTGCACTGATAAATCCTATAAAACACTTCTCTTAAAATCAATAAAACCATACATATTGCACAAACATGTGCACATATATGCCCTATGTACAAATGAAATGTATTTAAAAACTTGATATAACAACACATATATAATAGTTTAATCAACTGTTCACTGCTGTATAACATACATTGTAGTCATTCTGACAACTATATGCTTAGCCTAGGGAACTGTGTATGTCTAATAATACATTGTGAAACATTCTGATATTTATGAAATTTGTGCTAATATGTCACAAAATATACTGAACTGTAATACCAAGATTGCGTGGGATAAACTATGACAGTTGTTCTAAATCCTTATGAGGGGCTTAGTTGGAATCATCTCATTAAGGCCTGGGGGTGTAGATGCATCTAACCTGATCTGCCATCTAATCTCCCTTTCCCCCACTACTGCCTTAATATTGCCCCCCCCCCCCGAGGATTGGGCATGACCACCTCCAAAATTGCAAATTTAAAAACATTACATTGTGGATTTTTAATTAAATGCCTTGACAAGGCATTGTTTATATCACATTTCCTCATACAATATGTGTGGTCATAAATCCTATTTTTTAGACAACGGTCCGTCTTTCCCACATAGTAACTCATACACGTTTGACAAACACCCAGATATACTATGTGTTTGGTCAGGCAATTGCCGTGACAAAACTTGACCTTACTTTTTATGCTGTTATTTAGTACAATACTAGGTACATCCAGAATGTACTTGCAAAAATTACACTGACCACATTTTTTGTACCTGTTTTCTGTATTCTCTTTCCCTTATAATAATTGGATTTAATCTCAATAATTCTCTTCAAGTTATTCCCAGTCTTATGTACAAACTGTGGTCTATCTGGTATTCTTTCCTTAATGGACAGATCACTTGTCAGAATATTCCAATTGGAGGTGATTATATTTTTGACTTCTCTAGTATGCCTACCATATTTAATTATACATGCCCTGGAGTATTCATTACCTAGGGCGTTACTACCAGTGTTACTGTTGTTATCGTTTCTATACTGGTTGGTCACAACCCCTGTTCCCAGTAATGGTTTATACTTGTTTCCCCATTCCTTTGCTACATATGAGATAATGTCCTTGATCATAACTTGGGGGTATCCTTTGTCTGCAAAAAGATGTCCAATGTATGACATTTCCCGAAGCATACACTCTCTCTCAGAAGTCATACTTGCAGCCCGGATACACTGCCCCTTGATGATGCCCCTTTTAGTGCTATAAGAATGTGCACTATCAAAGTGCAAGTAACCATTACTGAACGTATCCTTTCTGTAGATACGAGACTGGAATGTCTCCCCCTGACTATATACGTAAACATCCAGGTAATTAATACCGGTATTGTCATATTGGTGAGTGAATTTAAGATATTCAGTGGTATTGTTAATGTATTGCATAAATACAGATAGTTCTTGTTCACTGCCCTCCCACAAAATGAAGATATCGTCCAGGTATCTAACGTATCTCTTAATTTGCATCATCCAGTTGGAATTGAGAATGTATTCAATTTCCCAATCAAGTAGGACCAAGTTGGCGTATATGGGAGCACATGCTGTTCCCATAGCTACGCCAACTTTTTGTTTGTAATACTCCCCCTCAAAATAGATATAATTATGGTCGAGGACGATGTCCATAAATTCCATAATCAGAGATGTATCATTCTGCCCCAAACCACTCAGTCTGACAATGCTGTTATTGAACCTATTCAGACCATCCTCTTTGGGAATACATGAGAATAAATCCTGTATGTCAATAGTAACGTATATAAGGTTGGGGCTTCACATATCTTGCTTGAAAATGCCCAAGAATTCCCATGAGTCTTTCATGATATGCTCTACTGTGTTATACATATGTTTCAATTTTTGGTGAACTACTTGGCCAAAAGGGAAAGCTTTACTTGCACTACCTGAAATAATAGGTCTAAATGGAGGGTCGTGAACGGGAAAGGGAGATTAGATGGCAGATCAGGTTAGATGCATCTACACCCCCAGGCCTTAATGAGATGATTCCAACTAAGCCCCTCATAAGGATTTAGAACAACTGTCATAGTTTATCCCACGCAATCTTGGTATTACAGTTCAGTATATTTTGTGACATATTAGCACAAATTTCATAAATATCAGAATGTTTCACAATGTATTATTAGACATACACAGTTCCCTAGGCTAAGCATATAGTTGTCAGAATGACTACAATGTATGTTATACAGCAGTGAACAGTTGATTAAACTATTATATATGTGTTGTTATATCAAGTTTTTAAATACAACATTTCATTTGTACATAGGGCATATATGTGCACATGTTTGTGCAATATGTATGGTTTTATTGATTTTAAGAGAAGTGTTTTATAGGATTTATCAGTGCACAAGGCTATGTTTTACATATTTTTTTGAATTTTTCTTGAATGTTAATGACTTAATTGATTAATTCATGAAAAAGGCGGTTTTGTGGGGTAGTATTTAAGTTAATGGTTTACAGCAGTAAGTGTTCTGATGAAGTCAGAAGTATTCTGAAGAAAGCGCTCAACCTGTTTGTTCGTGTAATAAATAAATGAACATTGTTTCCAGCAAAGTTTCCAGATTCCTGGTGTGTTCTTAGCTACCTTGTGCTGGTGGCGTTTTTGTTTTACAATTGTTGGACACTGGGATTATTTTTACTTTCACAATTTACAAAATAGTAACACCTCTAATGGACTTATATCTAACAATGGTTTAGTGACTTCAAAAGGAACAGCATTGCCTTTAAGTTATGCTTCCAGGGTTGCTCCGGTTTCTACCACGCCTGTTGGAACAGCTGAAAGCATTCAGCCTGGTCAAGGTAATGCAATTTCCCTTTCTTCCAATGGAACTGTTCCTTGTCTCAATTCGCCTGGGTTGGCTAACAATGAAATACTGCCCAATATACCATCTGTCACAGCTTTTTTTTAAAATGATAATTTTTTTAATGGTTCTACAAACAACAAATCTTCCGCTACTGAGCAGAATGACTCTCAAGTAAACAACAACTTACTAAGTTTAATTGATGAGTTTGATGGTAAAATGTTCAAATGTAGGAAACTTCAACTTGAAGTTTCCTACCTACACGAATGTATCAATAAGAACATTATACCAAAAGGCCTTCGGCAGTGGCGGTATCCGGCGGGTCTTACAGCTGGATCCCCTTTTCACCATGAATTAATTCAGCTTTTTGACCGCCAAGCTTTTGATTTCTTGAAAGCTCTGATTAATTATTACAACACAGAAATTACAACTTATAAATCAGATTTGGATATTTTAGATCAAGTTATTAAGAACCATTCAGATTTTAATTGATATAAGTTTGAATATTGCCGCGTCTATACTAGTATTGACACAGCTATGGAGAAACTCTTGCTTACCAAAAAGAAAAAATTAGCAAGAGATATTCAAGCTTATTCTAAAGGCCACGCATATCCAGATCCTCCTAATAGTCATTCTAACATTGACACTAGTAGTACAGTGGACAATTTACAGCCACAAAATAATAGTTCTGGCAGTAATAGCTTTTCCTCTGGGACTGATGGGAATTCGTCAAATGAGCCACTTCGCCGTAGTGAAAGACTCATTAATCGTAACAACAATAATAGTAATGATAACAGAATGATAGCTGAGCAAGCCAATCAGGGTTTTCAGTCCAGAGGAAATCCCAGGTCCAACAATGGGCAGAACAACAACAATTGGAAACCATCGAGGAATATCAAGAGGCAATGCAGGAGATAACTAATAGTGAACTTGACAATATTCCGAATTTAAAAATTATTGCTTCATCCAAAGGTGACTTTAAAATATTTAATTACACCAGTGTCAATGTTGAGGAAGATATGGTTGATTTTTTATCAAAAGGACTTACATTTGTTCCTTCAAATAGTATGAATATTGTGGACACTATTATAGATTTGAAGTTGTTTGTTCGCAAACTTAATTTGAATGTATTATTGGGCAATAATACACCTAGTAATAATTCCATCAAGATAGCTAGTGTTTTCAATCCTTCTTTGCATCCTGATTTAACAGCTTTCAAGAGAATGTGTGAATTTGACTTGAGAGCCATTAAAAATGCCCCGTGTAAAAAAACTAGCATCAACAATTTAAATAATGATGAACAAGATCTTATGACTCTATTAAGGAATTGTAACATTAGGATCATGAAATCTGACAAGGGTGGGGGCCTGGTACTTATGGATCAGGCAATATACACTGAAAAGATTGGGACCCACCTTTGTACTGACTCTTATTGTCAAGTTTCACTTAATGAGGTTAACGGGGCATATAGAAGAATCAGACAAGCTATTGAAGATTTATTTTTAGAAGCATCTATTAATATAGATTTGTATAACTATTTTTCAATGCTGGCTCCAACAATTCCTGCAATTTTTGGCACACCAAAAATCCATAAATCTTTAGAGGAACCCCCATTTAGAATAATTGTTGATGGAAGAGGTTCCATTACTTATGGGTGTGCCAAATATATTGACACTATACTTAAACCATTCCTTGATACGGAAACACAAATCTGTAGAGATTCGTGGTCTTTTCTACAAAGTATTAACAAGTTAGAGTATAAACCCAATTGTCTCTTTCTGACAATAGATGTCAAGGACTTATATACGGTCATCCCCCAAGACTTAGGTATTGAATGGGTTTCCGAGTTTTTGGTGAGGAAAAAAGCAGACCATAACACCATTTATTTAGTCACCACTTTATTAGACATTGTTCTAATCAACAACTATATGACTTTCAATAATAATTATTATTTGCAGAAGTCAGGTGTAGCTATGGGCTCCCCATGTGGTGGGAGCTTTGCTAACATGGTTATGGCTTTATGGGAGCATTCATTCCTTTTCATTGACCCATTATTTCAACAAAACGTCTATTGGTACACTAGGTACCAAGATGACATGTTTTGTTTATGGGTAGGTGATCATAGTGAAATTCCCGTTTTTGTCAATAATATATCTAAGACAACTTCATTTTTGGATTTCTCTCATGTCACCAGTATTGATTCTATAAGTTTTCTTGACATATGGTTAGAGAAAGATCAACTTAACCACTGTTTTAAAAGTAAAATTTATAGGAAGCCCACTTATTCTAACATTTTTTTACATTACACTAGCTGCCATCCTCACCATCAAAAACGAGCCGTAATTAAAGGCCAGATGGTGAGAGCAGCAAGAATGATTTCTGACGACATAGATTTCGAACAAGAATGTAATTTACTAGAAAAAATGTTTTTGAATAGAGGCTATCCTAATCATATTATAACATCTTTGAGATTAGAAATAGAACACAAAAGAGCCAATGGCTTCTTTTTTCCATTACTGTGCCCTCGTAGAGAGTTGGAACATAATTTGAATCAAGTTCCAGCAGACACCAACTTTGATTCTGATGACAATATTAATTCTTCTGTTATATTAACTAAAGTGACATACCATATTAGTTTTTTGCACACATTCTCTACAGATTTTGATTTAATAAGGAACATATACAAAAATTGGGCCATTATTAATAGTAATGAAGCACATTTTAAAGTTTTAGGGAACAAACCCAAATTAACTTATAAACGGGGTTTGAACCTTAAAAATATATTAGAAAAAAAGAACGATATCTGTCACACACACTCTAGAATAAAAGGTATGTTTAAATGTGGATGTTGCCCACAATGCAAAAACATTTTAGTAGCTGATTGTTCTGTAATCAATGGTTTCACTTATCACCTTAATTCTAGATTTAATTGTGTAACCAGGGCAGTAACCTATGCAGCTTTATGTCAAACTTGCAACGCGTTTTATATAGGTAAAACGGAGCGTAAATTTAAGCAAAGAATATATGAGCATTGTTACGCAATTAACAACAAGGATTTGAACAATGCTCTAGCTAAACATATTGCATATAATTCAACACATTTCTTTAAATTTATAATCCTGCAAAAAAGAACATTAGACATTAGAGGTGGCCCTTGGCAGTTAAAGTTAGAGCTGGATGAGCTCAAATGGCAAATTCTCACTAACGCCCAAGTTTTTCCAGGTTTAAATGAGGCACTTTCTATTAAATGTGTATTAAATTTACTGTCTTTGAATAGATGAATATTTTTTCATTTTTTATGTATATATTATTAAATGTTTTAGGACATTTAATGTAGTATTTTTTAGTTTTATTTAAAGTTTATTTGAAATATTACAAGTTATACAATGTCTATTATTTTTTATATTGTAACCCCACTAAGTATATTGAGTAGATCACATTTATAGTTCAGTAGATTTTTAGTTTATTTTTTTATATGCCTGAGATTAAGTTAAATGTAGGCACAATTCTAAGCATTTCGCTTTAAAGATTAATTAATGTCTTATTTGATGTAGGTATTCAAATGATTGTTTAATGAAGTTTACTGTTTTGTCTGAAGAAGGCTTGGAAAGGTCCGAGCCGAAAGCGCTTACATTAAAACAGTTTTTAAGATTTATTCATCGCTGTCAGCTCCATTGTTTCCAGTTTTAATAGTTTTTTCGTTTTTGAAGTTTGTCTTGTTGTTTAAATGGCTTAAGTACCAACCTGTAGTTGCTCATCCTCATCATCCTTCAGGTCAGGACACTCATGAGCTTCCCCTGCGTAAATGGACATCTCTGACAACTTAATCTGAAGGTCTTCTACTGTAGCCCTTCCTGCAGGATTTGCAAAACCTCTACTAATTGTACACAGTCACGCATTGGTCATGCCTTTTGAATTTCCTTCTAGCACGTATTTAACTGGAGTGTGTTTTGTCTGAAGCATGTGTACCCAGTGCTATAACAGTTTGCTTCTCACACTATCCCGTTTCTTTCTAAACTGGACTCAGGGCTTAGGGAAGACTGATAACGTCTCATAACCCCAAGCAAGATACTCATCCCCCCTTCTTGTTCCCCTTAAGCATGTTGGTCAAAGGTCTTCTTTTACCTGTGTAATCTAGTATCCATTCCCTTCAGAATCCTGATTCCCAGAACTTCCCTTAATCAGTTGCTTTTTGTCTTCACTAACGCTCCTCTGTCCTGCTGGCATTGTCACACCCAAAAAAGTAACAGAGGTTTTCAACTCCTTTCTAGGATTCAGTTTTAGTTCTGCTTGTCGCATTGCCTGGAAGATTTCTTCCACATAATCTAATTATTATCCATATACACATTTAGTTATTTAACAAATATCAGAGCTAACTCAATTATTTTTAATTTAGTCCTTGATTTTTTTAATTTAATCCTTGGTTCTGAATCTCTCCCAAGAGACCTTTTCCATATTTTCTATTTTTAGTTAACTTTACCTTTTTAACATTTTTTTTTTCTTTTTTTTTGTCCCCCACCTCTTCTTTTAATTTGATTTTGTAATACATTAACCTGGTAAGGCTTGTATTTTACTTTAATTGCTTGTACATAATATAAGGCATGAAATGCACATGGTTGTCCCTCACTAGGGCAGCCCTTTTTAGCCACACTGGCAGTCCTTTCAACAATATTCCCAGGAAGGCTGGATTATCCATCTCAGACCTTTCCTGCCCTCTGTACAATTTACAGGCACCCCATTTTGTGGACTGCTATCACTTCCATCTCCCCTTATTTTGGTGATGGTATTTTGCCTTAACCCAGAAAACTCAAATTTAGGAAAACTAAGGGATAAAACTAACCTATTTCCTAAGGAACCTGGGATTCCCCTTTTTAGGGTAACTTTCTAAAGTTTTGAAAACATTCCACATACATGAAAAAAATTCTCAGACTCTTCTTAAGACCCCTCCTCTTCACATTGTTTAGTAGGTCTTAACATATAGCTATTTCTAGGCCTAGGTACAGGAACCACTTTTGACCTACTGTCTTGCTCTGGTAGACCTGCAATACTGTCACTAATACTCTTTTTTTTAGGTGTTACTTCTGGCTTTAACAACTGTGGTGATTTTCTTCTTCAAATTTAAACTACTTTTGCTAACATGCAAATCTTTATCAACAATTTCACATATTCCTCCATGAATTAAAGTTTCCCACATTAACTTCTACAGTTCTTTATTAAGAAGAATGAAGTCTTAGCACTCTTAGTAAGCAAAAGATAGGGAAGATCTCACCCTGTCAGCAGTGTGGAAGTTCCCTCCAAGTCAATAGTTAATGGACCTGCATTAGGAATCAGACTATTCTGTCCCCATCTTCCTATTTTTCACTAACCTGACCCCTGGCCAGTGAAAAATCTTGCACTGTCTTCATTTCTTCCAGAGTTTTGGCACCAATTTTGCAAAGGCACTTAGTCTATGAGGAATTAAAAAAAACAAGTAGTTAAACATTAAATAAGCACATCACCACAAATGAGTCAGTACAGTTTATTAAATGATAGACTAACTAAAATTACAGCCGAGTATCGTGAACCTTACATAGTCTTTGCAGACACATAGGTCCATAGGTGTTTACTAGGTTAACGACCACAAGGGCCTTTTTAAGCCTAGCCACTCATCGCAAATCTTTGACAAGCTCCTTGTCCTTTAACGGTTTCCTAATGGTACAGTTACATCATTCAAGTTTTAAACAAGGTAAGAAGCCACCGAATTACTGCTTCATTCATCTCAGTTATCCAGCTTTAATATATCCATTACTCTTTTGTTGGTGTTACTTGGTGGAAAATAGATTCTCTGTCTAGTCATGCTAGACAGTAACTAAGTATTAATGAGAATTCAGTATAGTGTTACATGTAATATGGATTTTAGATAATACAACAGACATAAGTGTATCAAGAACTTGCAGTCAAACACTTAAGTGGTCTGCACATTCTACCAAACATAGAAAAATAATATAAAATGTGTATAGAACAGAATATTTACTGTGATGTATATATTTTTACAGCTAAACATAGTGTACCAATGTGTGACCTTTCATTGCATTCAGGATTTCTTGGTATATTTAAACGCAGTAACAGACTGACAGTGCATTTCCTGAAGATTGCATCTCATAACTAGTTTACATCTGCCTGTTTTAGAGGAATTCATTTCAATTAATTAAATATACATTTATATTGACAGATGTGGCTTTGATAGAGAAAGAGGAAATTTTAGACAAGCAGTAGACATTTATAATCTATCTTGACTGAGGCCCTTTAGCCAGGCAATGTATTCATTTATTAATTGTTGCCATTCCAACCACTCCACACTGACATTTCTGTGTCAAGGTTCCTACATCTATTCAGGGAAGATTTTGCAAACTGGTTACTGCACACGTATAGGCTTCGTGAATCATGGATGATAGTTGCCACCCTAATTTATGTGCCTTCATTTTCAGCTGCACAGAAGAACAGGCATTGTTACTCAGGATATCAGTGTAGTTTGTAAATCATGTAGGAGTACCATATGTGATTTTTATCCATGTACCAGCCCTCTGCAAAGTCTGTGATTTCTGCTATGGCACTTTATGAATTAGACTGTATACAAGCTGAACATTTTCTAGTCTTTTATTTGAGGGAAACATATATGACATCATGATAGCAATCTAAATATGTGTATTTGTTAGAATATACTTTTCCAGGTTTCTGGCTTTTGAATCACAGTCGCCGCAAAAAGCACATGGCAAACTGAGAGTAGAGTACAGTTTAAGGGTAAGAAGCGTTGAATTAGTTTAATCCGGTCACTCTAGGTTTAGTTCTTGCATCCTCCATTTTACTCTTAGTTTGAAGAAATCTCTTAAATAAGCCAGAGGGTCATGAACACGTCTGAGAAGCAGTAAGGCAGTTATGCTTGGTGGGTCAAATGTTAAGACTAAATCAAACAATCAGTAAGATACCACAGCATCAAGTCATACTACACGTATATAAAATTACATTCAAAATATATAGGAATAATGCAAGTTTAAACAAAATGGTGTGCTAAGCATAAAAGGCATTATAAAAGAAAATTAAAAGCAAAGGATATGTTGACTTTTAACAGAAACACCTAAAAATGTTTTTTTTTTTTTTTGCAGGGAGGGGGATCACCCTCTGAAAAATCACACCCCTACATCTCTCTATATATACTAACTCGGAGATTATGCAATCCTGGGGCAAGATAAAACTTCCCTTCTGACACATTTCCATGAACTCACTGATTCCAGTGGCAAAGATCTGATGAAAAAATGTAAGTTGATTAAATACGGTCAACTATTCCTATTTTGAGATTTCTTAGTGTGATCATGTCAAACTACCCTGAATACGAATGCACTGTCTGTACCACAAATGCATTAAATGTTGAATAAGCAAACACATTTGTGTTGGAAGGTCTAATATGACATGCAGACCTTGGTAAACATGTTAAACAGCCAGGAGCAGGTATCCTCAAACCAAACCCAGTACATACAGGAACATAAGGCAAGTGTATATCCCACCAAAACTGTGTAAAAAGATGCCTGATGGCAAGGAAATTGAAAGCTAAGTATAGCAGTCTTTTCTTGATAATGTGTAAGAAATAGAATCTGAATGGCATCCACTAGCCTCACAAGGAGATACTGAGTGTACAAGGAACATGAAAGCCCTTTGCTGAAATTCTGATAGTGGGCTCTATTGTAGATACAGTCAGTTGTGAATTTCTACAGTCTAAAGGCAGGTCAAAGGTAAGAAACATTCATGTATTAGCTTTACTGACCCACTATGTGTGCTCACCCTAGAGTGATGTGTGACTGGCAGCTATAAGAACATTACTTCTTCAGCCTGAAATTAAGTTTGTGTCTGCAAATATTAGAATTCTTTCAGTTAAATTAGCAGTACAAGTATGAAAAGAAACACATACCTTTTGCTAATTTTAGCAACAGATATTTGGGTGGGAAAAATATGTTGCTATTTATTGTAATTTAAATCTATATACTGTATTAAAATGAAAGTTTCAGTCTGTGATTGTACCAGCTATCAAAACACCACAACCCATGTCATAGGTTCCATGTTCTGCTCTGATAACATCTTTCTGTTTTGACAGACTGCACATTTGCCATGTTATTATTTTAAATATAGAATTTTCCTTTTCTGTAAGAGAGATACTTAGACCCCATATGATGTACACTGAACATTTCCCTTAACGCATTTAATAATGTCACTGCTTTCATTGTTTTATGTTATATACAAGTTAGACAGCAGCTAATTTAAGAGCTAATGAATACACTAAATTGATGAAATTGTTATCCTAGCTAAAAACAAATAAAATAAAAAGGAAGAAATTAACAAAAAGGTAAGTGGTAGAAATTAAATGAAACAAAGATACTTTGGGTCAAACCATATTTGATTTTGATGATTTCTACTGAATGCCGGATAATTATTTTTAACAGGAGAAATCTGAATAAATAGCACAGAAAAAGAAGTCTTATTACAAGATTAAACCGAAATAAATGATGATCTGAACAAGTCCAAAAATAGTCTTGAGAAATTTATATACATATGTGCTAATATACGTGTGTGTGTGTGTGTGTGTGTGTGTGTGTGTGTGTGTGTGTGTGTGTGTGTGTGTGTATACATATACATTATGGATCTATTACTTACATATGTGCTAATATACGTGTGTGTGTGTGTGTCTGTCTGTGTGTATGTGTGTGTGTGTCTGTGTGTGTATACATATACATTATGGATCTATTTATATACATATGTGCTAATATACGTGTGTGTGTGTGTGTGTGTGTGTGTGTGTGTGTGTGTGTGTGTGTGTGTGTGTGTGTGTGTGTGTGTGTGTGTGTGTGTGTGTGTGTGTGTGTGTGTGTGTGTGTGTGTGTGTGTGTGTGTGTGTGTGTGTGTGTGTGTGTGTGTGTGTGTATGTGTGTGCCATATACATTATGGATCTATGTTCAGTCATGGAATGATTAATCCATCGAACCTCTATTCATCAAACTTGAAACATTAAATGTTCATGTCAGCGAATGTTCAATCATCGAATATTTTACCCAGGGAAAAGAGACAGTGGACCAACATGCATACTGAAACACACACCGCAGTATATCAAACCTACCCAGGTGGGGGGGGGTAAGTCACACACAGCCCCCATTCCCCTCACACTCACCCCACTTATATATACCAACTCCGAAATCGCACTACAGTGGGGAAAATGACAAATTCCCTAATGCTGGCCAACCAGCTCCGTTGTCTGAGTAAAATATTCGATGGTTGAACATTCACTGACGTGAATGTTCAATGTTTTAAGTTCAATAAACAGAGATTCAATGTATTTATCATTCAATGACTGAACATAGACCCATATATTATATATATACACATACACATACATTGAGGAGAGACTGCTAGTAACTTTAACTGTTCAATGGATAAGGTTTGTGTTACGTATTTATTTGGTACAGGTGTTCTAAGTAAGCTGGTCATCTGTATCTTCTCTTTAGTTTACACTAAACATAAAAACAGAAAGCTCAGAATCTTCTTTGCAAAGTCTAATATGCTCCAAATACTAATCCTGTGTAACATCTTTTCATTTCTTACAGTAATGACTAGGGGAATTATTCCTTAACAAATATAGCAGTGTTAGTTCTATTTTTTCATTAATTCTAATGCTTTAATGAAGGCCCAGCAGCAATTAATTTTTATAGTAGGTGCTAAATGTCTATATATTATGTTGCTTGGTCCTGTACTCTACAAGAAAATCTTAATAAAATATCTCAATCATTTTTAAAAATGAATCTGTGTTTGTGAAGACAATCTCAGATGAAATTATTTAATTCCCCTTTGTTAACTTCCTTTTACTCAACAGAAGATTGTTTATCTTGAGTTAGTACAAGTGACGTGTGTAGCACTCTACATTACAAACCACATTTCTGCCGCTCTTCCTCAAATTACATAACTGCTATAGTTTCACAAACATCAGCAATGCTGGACAAATATCTCACAGTCACTGCTGGATCAAAACAACATCATTGTCAGTGAAGCAACAGTGATGAATGGGTAGAACAAAATGATACCTTAGTTTTCAGAATGATAGCTTAATTCTACTAAAATAACTTATTTTTACCTTTTATATATTCCTGTGTGTCATTGTTGGCTCCATTAGCTGCACAATATCAGAAAGAGAAGATGCTGAACTATCTCCATTTTGTGTTATTATTTTTTTCACCTGAGCAAGGCAGTTTAAATACCAAAAGTTTACAAAGTCTCACAGGACCTTCAAATATTCTGCTAGCAGCCCACCAAAATATTGCTAATTGTCTAAGTTCCAGTGTTTTCTAGATTACTCATTATATCTGTCCATTTTTTTTCTCGTACATCCTTTTTTTCATTATCCCTGTCAAATTTAAGCCCTCTTGAATAGGTCTTATCATCATCATCTGTCCCTGTGAGCGTGAGAACCAACTGGAGGGGCCACCATCCAGGCAGGCAAGAAGTGAGTTCAGTCCCCATCCATCTCTACCTGCTTTTCTCTGAAATACATTGTGTCAGGACCACATTTACCCAGCTGTCTGAGGGTCTAGTTTCACCTCTCTAGACTGTGGCAGCCCATATTTAAAGGCAGAACCTAAATGCCCCTAGGGTGGGGAACTACCCAATAGTTCTAAGCACATAAGTGCTTATTTCTTCCTGTGGAGAAAGCAGAAATTTGTTTCTTTAGCTTAATCATTATCAATGACAGCTTGACACCCACACAGATCTCACTGCAATGACCATGAGTTTTGTGTGTGTGTGTGTGTGTGTGTGTGTGTGTGTGTGTGTGTGTGTGTGTGTGTGTGTGTGTGTGTATATACATACGTGTGTATGTGTGTTTGACATTATTGAACCTACATGCTGCAATTGTCTTCTGCCTCAACTGAAAGGTAATTGTGCAGTGGGTCAGAATGACTCCCCAAGAAGGTAGGTGACAGCCTCTGTTGAATGCTTATCCCGGTCTTTTCTTACTGACCTCTCCAGTGCCCAGGCTGCTAATCAAACTTGTTTCATCGGTGCTACACTTAGAGCATCAGTACTCTGTGGTACAGAGTTGGCTGTTCTTTCCTGATTCTAAGTAGGCGAGTCCACTTTTCTAAATGCCCATTTTTAATTCTTCCACCCTATACTCTGAACATTTTTTACTTTTCCACTCTATACCACCATTTTACACATCCTAGGTTTACTTCAATTAGTCCACTACATGCAAAGATCTCAGTTTTTATCAACATGTAAAAGTTCTGACAATCTTTCCTCTAGACTCCAGTTTCTCTGTAATTTAGGATCTGTGCAGAAAAAATGTACCACTCATCTTTTTGGCAGGTACTTGGTGTGTTTCCTTAAATGCATGTGGTGATAGCCAGTTACCAAGTTAGTTAGAGCAAATGGTAGATGGAAAGCATTTCCTGTGAATGAGTTTACGTACAGTATTCTTCACATGTTCATTCATCAGGCAGCTGGGGGTGTCATTTGGTCTTGAGTCATATCAAATCACCCACTCCCCAAAGATTCTGCCAATGTACTTTCAGGTGATCTTTGTCTCTCACTCTTCATCTTGTTCTCCTGAGTTCTGGAAACATATATTCTACTCCTTCCTAGAAATTCCATGCAGTTCTATGATCCCATTCTGGCAAGGCTGCCAGATTTAATGGGCAACTGCCCTAGGATATTATAACTTATCCAGGGGCTGAGGTTTGGTAAATCAAAGTTAATCATGTTAGGGAGGTAGAGGAGTACAGCTAATCCTGAATGAGGTGTGTTAGGGCTTTGTTCCACACATAAAAACTCTTTCGCAAGTCATGCATTCAGTTTATTTACTTTCATCAAGCCATTTTTTTAAAGGTTTCTTCAGTAAGTTAAATGCTTTTAATGATCACTTTATTCTGCATTATCCCTTCTTGTCAGCTCATCTTCAACAATGACTCTGTCTCTCTTTCTTTCTTGCTTTGGCTTACAGGCTTATTTCATTGTCAGTCATTATCCAAAACTTATAGTGGACAAACCAGCTCCCCCCAGGTAGTGGTCTCAACACCTCTAAATATAATATACTCAATTCCAGTTTGCACAACTCCCCCATTGAGGAATAGAAAGTGCAGTTGTGTCCCACTTACCATAATTATAAATGTTTGAGTAGATCAGTGCTACTGATTATTGGGTCTTCCTGCCATGCGGAAGCCCACAACCAGCCCAATTTCCAGAGACTTTACATAATCCCTAGCCAACAGATGTCTAAACACTGACATCCGGTTGTCGGAGTATAAGAAGGGTGACCATAAGCACTATCTTCAGGTCTTTCTAAGCAGTAAACAAGCAGTCTGATGCTAGAAGGCAGCACAGCCTCCCCAGTTGTCTGAATTGAAGTGAGAAGAATGAAAAAACATAGGAGGCAAAGAGGTAATGATAGAGATATGTGGACTAGCTGCCTTTACCCCTTGCACCCAGTAAGGATGAGAAAAGTGGAGGGATTGGAGGATGGGAGTATGTACTGTAACATTGATCTACTCGAACATATACAGTTAAGGTAAGTGGGACACAACTGTATTATGTGCTTCATAGTTAGTGTTGCAGTACTGGTTCTTGAGAGGACTCCCAAAGCTAAATGTTGGGTGGTGGCTCATCTACATGACCTTAGGAAATAAAATTTTGCAGCATGGTAGTAGTGAACCCTGCTCTAGCCCTGGAGACATTTCCTAGACAATATTGTTTTGTAAAGGTGTGCACTGAGTTCCATGTGTCTACCTCTAGGATGGTCTGGATGGGGACTCCTTTGTGGAAAGCAGTGGTAGTCACCTCATGTGCAATAGACTTCAATATGCCCAGGTAAATCCTTTCCATAGTGTAACAGAACTTAATGCAGTTTGCTATCCATTTTGAAATGGTTTGTTTGGAGACAGGCTTGTCCCCTCTGCAAAACCACCAGTAAGCTTTGTTCCATTAGGGATTTTTGCCCTGACTAAACAGTACCTTATCTGCATGGGCACATCCAGGGAGTGGAGGACTAGCTCTCCCCTGTTCTCTGGATTTGGGAAGAAGACTTGTAGGTGGACAACCTGGTTTAAAGCAAATTCTGATACCACCTTAGGCGTAAAGGATGGGTTTGTTCTGAGGGTGACCCTATCCCTGTGGAAGCCAGTAAAAGGTTCTTTACATATGAAGTCTTGTAGCTTAGAAACTCTCATAGCTGATGTAAAATCTATATGAAGATGGTCTTCCTGGTGAGCATCTTTAGAGAAACAGTGGCAGCCGATTCAAGGGGACAAGGTTAGTTTTTCTAACACATAACTTAGACCACATGCAGGAATAGGTTTTCTTCTGGGTGATCTCAAGTGAAGGACCCTTTTTAGAAAACAAGTTCATGCGGAGGTGCAAGAAGATAGGTGGTGGAGCACTCCTTGACTAAAGAGGCCTGACAGGTATGACAAGACTGAGCTTATGTCTGCCTGAGAAGGGTTAGAGTAACTCCTGTGACACTAGGAAGAAAATATTTTCCATTTTGCCAGGTATGATTTCCTGGTACTGGCTTCCTTGTTTCCCTTAGAATGGAGAGCACATCCTTGGGATAGGATGCAGTTGTTGGTGACAAAACCCAATCCTCGGGTAAATTAACTAGAGGGTGACTAGGTGCAGGTGGAAGACAGATCCCTTGACTTGGCTAAAATCTACCTCCTGTGATAGGGGGCTGAATCTTCCTTGGCTGAGTGGCAGGAGAAGGAAGCACCAGTGTTGTCTGAACCAGTAGGGAGCCACTAGGATCATGCTGGGTCTATCCATCCTGATTTTTTATAGTACCCTTTGGATCAGGGGTAAGGGGTACAATGCATACAGGAACCAGCTTGTCCATGTGAAGGGGAATGCATCTATTTTCTGTGCTCTTATCTGTTGTGTTCTGCAGCAGAACTTCTCTAGTTGCTTATTGTGGTGAGAGGCAAACAGGTCTAGTGGGGGGATCCCCCACTGTATGGTTAGAGTCAGGAAGACCTCCCTTTTCAGCATCCATTTGTTGGGATTCTAGAAGGTTCCTGCTTAGAAAATTTGCCAGGATATTTTTCTGGCCCAGAATACAAGTGGCTATGAGAGTCAGCCGTATTTCTTGAGCCAACATCAACATTTTCATGGAAAGGCTGCAAAGAAGGCAAACCAAAGTCCCTCCTTGTGTATGTACGACATCACTGTGGTACTGTCTGTCCATATTTACAGGGTCCCTGAGCTTACGTTTACTTGAAAAGCTTTTATGGCCAGTTAGACTGCTAGTAACTCCTTCTGATTTATATACAATTTCCTCTGCTATGGGGACTAAATACCCTGCACTTTCAGGGGAAAATAAGTGGGCTATCCAAGATATGTCTGAACTGCCTGTGGTGATGATCTTCTCTGCTTCTCACTAAGTGAAATTTGCCCCTGGGTTCCTCTGTATGGCGTTCTTCCACCATAGGAGTTCAGTTTTGAGATGTGGAAGAAGAGTCAGTAGGGTATCCAGTTGAGAATGCTGTTCCTATACATTTTCTGGAACAACTGGAATTTCCTCATGTGTAACTTTGCAAATATGATCATGAGGATCCAGAATGCCCTGTACTCCAGTATCCTCAGGAACTCTCTTGCAGTGATGAGCTGTTTTGGAAGCAGACTGGTTAGACAGCCTGTCAAATAGGCAATCTTGTCTTGGGGAAGGAAGGCTTTCTGTTGAACAGAGTCTAACAGGCTCCCAGAAATGGAATCCTTGTTTGAGGAAGGGTTTGGGATTTTTGGAGATTTAAGGTGAGACCTACCTTCTCAAAGAAGTCTATGGTGATCTGCAAGGCATCTATGGAATCTGTGTAAAGATCTTCCCGGAATGTGGAAAACAATCAGAACCAAAACAGACTCCAAAATGCAAAAAAGTGATGGCAGTCACTGTAGCAGTTCAAACACAATTTAATAAAGTGCTTTTCATTCAGTTCATAACTTGAACTTCATCAGATCGATTTTGTGAAAACTCTGAGAGCAGTAGACAATCCAATGTTAAAGAACAGAACTAGAAATGGAAACCTGTATTTGACTGGTTGCTGTGGGAGCATGGAGGTAAGCATGTTTTAGGTCCAGAGTGACCACAGAGGCATCTTGGAAGATCACGTGTAGTACTTTTTGCAACATTTTGGGAAGTTGATGAACTTGTTTAACTTTTAGAGGTCCATGATTGGCCTCTGGGTACCCTCTTTTCTTAAAACTAAAATATTTTTGAGAAGCCTCTTCCTTCTGCATGGCTCCTTGGTGAAGTTGCTCCCTGATGTTAGGTGGTAAGAGGCTTTCTTGCTCTTTTGGTGGCTTTGGAATGATCAAGAAGTGTGGTATTTCTCTAAACTGAATATAATACTCCTTCTATGATGCTGAGGACCCATTGACCCCTGGTGATCAGTTTTAATTGGTTTAGGAAGAGACAGTCTTCCTGCTATAGGGTTGGAGGGGAAGGGAGGAACAGGTAAGGGATGGTGAGGTAGAACATAGTCACAGTTATTCCCTGTGCTGGGTGGGCTCTTTTGAGCCCTCTTCTCTGTGTGATTGCTTTGGTTGCCATTTTCTAGATTGTCTTGGTTGTTTGCAATGGGGAGACCTCCACTTGTCTTGTCTAGGTGGAAAAGGCCACGGTTTAGAAGGGTAATTCCTACTGTACCTTGGAGTTACAGCCAGCCAAAATTATTTCACAGTTTTAATTTGCTTTCTTTTTTTTTATCCATTTTCATAAAAACATGTTCAGCTGGAGGACCAAAAAGAAATTCTTTGTCTAGTGGAGCATCCAGTTGTTCAGTCTTTACCTGACCTGACAAGGGCTGGGTCCTGAGCCGTGCACATCTGTGCATAACAGAATCTGTGACAGCTGCTGTGCAAGAAACATCTAAGGCATCATAGCCACATTTTAGGTAGTGTCTGGGGCCTTGTAAAGCTTCTCTAGCTGTCTTCTGGATTTCATTAGGTAAGGGTCTATCTGCAATAGAGTTCACCTTAGCTAGAATTTTGTCCCGGATAGATTCAAGGCACTTTAGCACATGTAATTGACAATTAAAAGCTCTCATTGCCAGGGTGGCAGAGGTATAAGCTTCTTTCCCAAATCTAATACTCTATATCCCCTGCCATTAGGCAAAAGATGTCTGGTTGGTCCCTTAGGTACACCTTTTGTGAATTCAGTAGAGATTACAGAAGGGTCAGCTTTTGAGTTTTTGTATAGGTGCTTTTGAGATTCAAGAAGTCTATAAAACTTGTCTGGCTTCCTAGAAACAGGGGGTAGAGAATCAGGGTGTAAACCAATGTCTTCAAAGACATCATCCAATACAAAGTGTACAGGAGGAATTGCCACTGGACTGGGTGAAGGCAAGCTTAGCAGTTCCCTGCAGTGAGTCTGGGCCTGAGAAAACTGCTTACTTTCCCAACAGAAAGCCTCCTTCATTATGTGCAGGGTATGCCCAGTGGAAAGGTCCTGGGGGGGGGGGGGGGGCAGAAGAGAGGGTATCATCTGACTCTGAGTTTGAAGTGGAAAGTGGCCAGAGTAAGACAACTCCCTTTCATCCAAACAGCTAGGGGAATCCTCCTATTCCTGAAAAGCTACTTCCCTGCTCTTTTTAGATGGTCAGGCCTCAAAGGCAGAAGAACAAGAGGGTTCTCTAGAGTTCATGAAGACCATAAACTCCTGTAATATTTTTAGGAGGTCTTGGGCTTCAGTCTGAGAAGTGTTCAGAGGCAGTGCCAAATCAAAAAGTAGTTTGCATTGGTATGGATGTTTGTTTTAAGGGAGTGACTGGAAGATGGGGTCATCCAACCAAGACTTTGGTTGTAGCTTTGGTAGTTGGAGAAGACATGGAGTCTCCCTCTAGACCCAAGGTGCAGAAATCAGAGACTGAGGCCTGCAGAGTGAACTCAGACCCTGCCAATGTGTGCTCCATAGTAGCATTCGTAGGTAGGCCAGAAACCATGATGGCCTCCCTAGGGTTCGGGCCAAAGGGTTCAGTCCTAGGAGTCAGCTTAAGACCTACAGTCGGAACTTCTTTGGTAACGGCAGAGTCCTTGGCCTTTTTGTCTTTCTGCTTTTTGGGATAACACTAGCTAATGTCAGTCTACAGAAGCCCTGCAGTAGCAGTGGATTGCAGTGCTACTGAGGAAGATAACATATGGGCAGCTAGTATCTTGACCCTACATTTGAGAGTTTTTGCTGGGAATTTTGCTCAGTTGGACAATTACAGATGTCATGCTGAAGCCCTAAGCAGAACAGACAAAACAAATGAAAATCTTTATGAGATTTGTTTCCCACACTTCAAGCAATTGCTGGCTTTTTGAACATTAAATTAGTACAGAAATTTCTCCAGTGGGGTACTTATCTGACTGGAAGATTAAGGTTATCTGGAAAAACAAGATGACTGATGGACTGTGAGCCTATTGAGTTCATGTAAAATGCATCAGACTGTATGGCTAGAAAGAAATGTAGGTGATGCCCTTCTTATACCCTGATGTCCAGACACTGGTCTTTGTGTGTCCATCAGCTAGAGATGAAGTAAAGACTCTGGAAATTGGGCTGGTCACAAGCTTCTCCATGGTAGGAAGACCCAAGAATCAGTACTGCAACACTGACCATGAAGAACATCTAGCATTTACTTTCAACAGTCGTAGAATAAAGTGCAATGAGTTAATGAAGATGTGAAAAATACAGTTGTGTAAGTTGAACTTATCATAACAGTAGATGTTTTAATGATCACTGCTGCAGTAGCCTTAGTGATATGAGTTATAATATCCTGCCAAAGATATAACAACCAACCAGCTTTCAAAGCTTTAGGGCACCTTCCACATGCTCAAACTGAGCTCACTAAAAACACATTTGGGTACGAAGCCCTTCAGAGCTTTCCTGACAGCAGAGAGAGAGGGAGGCTGAGCCCTGAAAGGACAATGTTAGGAACAAAAAAAATCAATATCAACACTCTGGTATAAAATACACACCAAAAGACAAGGTGGATGGAAGGAGGGAGCAACTACTGCAGCAGTGATCATTTGAACATTTACTGTTATTGTAAGTTCAGCTTACACAGCTGTACTGTATCTGTCATACTAATCACTGCTGCAGTAGCCTAAGCTATATGGATAGCTTACCAAAGCTAAATACATTTGGGAGGTGGAAGGAGATTCCAGGAGCCCCTGGAGAATGGTCCTAGCAAAGCTTGATCTGGACCTAGAGAAGGAATCAAGCTTATAGTGCTTTGTAAAGGTATATACAAAGGACCAAGTACAATATTTGGTATAATACTTCTAGAATCTAATCCTTTCCAAAAAGCCATAGCTGAAGCCAAGGCCCTAGTAGAATGAACCTTGACCCTGCCTTGAATACTTTTGTTTTGGTGAGTATAACAAAAAGGTTTTAGCCTTAGACAGCCATTTGGATATAGTCTTCTTACCTTCAGAAGAAATGAACAACTGATCCAAAAATCTAAATGATTTAGTTCTTTCAAGATAGTATCTGACCTGTCTGTGGACATTCAAGGTATGGAGTATCCTTTCTTCCTCATTTTTAATTCAGGGAAGAAAATGTTGAGATGGATAGTTTGGCTTAAAGTAAACATGGATACTATTTTAGGCATAAAAGAAGGATTAGTTCTCAAAGAAACACTGTCCCTAAGGAAAATGACTCACCATAAGAGCTTACAACTCAGATATCCTTCTTGCAGAACTCAGAGTAATCAGCAAAACTGTTTTCCGTGTTAAGAACCTCAAGTTATCCAGATTAGCTGTTTCAAACGGGTCAAGTGTTAACTTCTCTAACACAAAAATTAAGATCATAAGAAGGGGCCACTAGTTTTCTTGGAGGCCTCTTATGCAAAAACCCTTTCAAAAATATTTTGAAATGAGACTGCATTGAAAGAGGAGGATCCATGGGCAGACATGCTGAAATAGCCGATAAATGAACCTTGGTAAAGGAAAAAGAAAGGCCATAGGATAGTAACTCACACAAATATCGTAAAACCAGAGAACTAGCCCCAAATGGGTGTTGGTTATGCTGCTGGCATCAACTACAAAACCTTTTCTATTTGTTAACATATGATTTTCTAGTTTCAGGTTTCTTGCCATCACCCAGTACCCAATGCATGTCCTCAGTAAACAAGTGCCTAAAAGGAATTAAGACCCTATCATACAAGTAGCCAGTTGAAGATGATTGATGTTAGGGTGTATTAATCACCCTGTTCTTCTGTGAGAAGATCGAGTCTATGAGGAAGCTTATGGTAATTGTTCCTGGCCATTTCCAAAAGAAGGGAGAACCACAGTTGCCTGAGACAGAAGGGAGTCACCACAATGATGTTTGGGGGATTCCTTCTGAATCTTCAGAAGTACCCTGTATATTAGTGAAAAGGGTGGAAAAGTATACAGGAACATTCCTGTCTAAAGAAAAGAAAAGGTATCTATCTTCCAGGCCTTCTTGCATGGAGTCCTGGAACAGAATCTTGGCAGTTGATTGTTCAGAGAGGAGACAAAGAGGTCTACTTGAGGAACTCCCCACAGATGGATCAACTTGATCTAGTTTCCATTTGCGAGTGTCTACTCTGGTCCTGCTCAGCTTGTCTGCCAAACAATTTAGCTTTCATGCAATGCAGATGCCTATACAGTGATTTTGTGCTGTCAAGCTATATCCCAAGCTAACATGGCTAGTCTGCAAAGGGGGGAGGGTATGACCTGGTTCTCCCTTGCTTGTTGATGTACCAAATGACTGTGGCATTGTCTGTAACCACTTTAAGAAGTACCAGGGACCAAAGATGGTTAAGAGAGTTTATTGCCTTGTTAAAGGCAAGCATCTCCTTGATGTTTATATGCTTGTATCTGTTCTTGGGCTCTCACACTCCCTACACTTTTATCCCACCTGAAGCTGCTCCCCAAGCAAAGTCCAAAGCATCTGTTTTGACTGACTGCTTTGGAGCATGGAAGGTGAAGGGCAGATTTGAATTTAAGGATATTGGTTGTCTCCACCAAAAGATTTTTCTTCTGTCAAACCCTAGCACTGGAAAGATAAAAGGCATTGATTGTTGGACCAAAGTTATTTCAGATATCACTGTATCCTTCTCATTTGGAGTGTTGCCAGGGGTACCATGAGAATCACAGATGCCATAAGACCCAAAATCCTGAGGTATTCCCTTGCACTGACCAAAATCTGAGTGGAAAAAAATCTTAGAATTAGATCTAAAGATTTATTTTTTCCTGTGGAAGAAATGCTGTTTGAAAGATTCCTGACACTTTGAAAAAGATAGGCAAGATGTCTAAATATGGAAAAAATGTGGAAACCTTGTAGCCTGCAATGAGCTATATATGGAGCTAGACACTGTGTGAACACTCTTGGTGCAGTAGATAGTCCAAAGGGAAAGACAGAGAACTTATAATGTGAGCCAGACACCCAAAACCTTAAGAAAGTTCTGAAGTCTGGATGAATAGCGGTGTGATAATAAGCATCTTTTAACTCTAGTATTACCAGGAAATTTGAAAGAGGAAAAAGAGATAACAGGTTGTGAAATGACATAATTTTGAATTTGTGTACTATCACAAACATGTTTAGGAAAGAAAGATCCAGCACTGGTCTCCAAGCATTTTCTTTCTTTGACACTAGGAACATCCTTGAATGAAAACTCTTCCCCACCTGAGAAGGGGAACTGCTTCTATCACTTCTTGGGACAACTTGTGATGAAGAACAGGTGGAAATAAATGTCTGTGATATGGAGGATGAGGAATGGCCCCCTGGAAAGGAGGAGTTTCCTCCCACTGTCATTTGTAACCTTGATGAATGATTTTCAGAACCAGTTTGTATGAAACAATCTGTTGCCAGACAAAAACATGGAGATTCAGACTTCTGGAAGAAAAAAGGGACCAAGGTGGGGGTTGGGGGGTTCGCAATGTTTCTTTCATAGCCATTCAGACTTGTTGGACTGTCTTTGGTTTTTGGGAGGCTTGAGACTTCTTTTTGGAACACCCTTGTCATTTATTCTTAAACATCTGTTTACCTTAATTTTGATGAGGCTGTTTATTCTGTTTTTTTGCCAAAATTAGATGAGGAGATAAAAAAATCCCTTGAAAAATTTGGAAAAGGAGGGTTGAAAAATCTTAGAGATTCCCTGAATAAGCTTGCCCCTTTCATCACCTCTGCAAGAGAGGGGCCAAACACAAAATCTCTGTCCAAGGGAGAATTTAAAATCCCATTTTGTAACATCATCTGGGAGGTACTGAGAATGCAGTCATGGAAACCTCCTCGAAACAGTAGCAGCAGCCATAGTCCTTAAAGAAGTATCAGAGAGAGTCATACACACACTGCAAACAATGAGTAGTGACCTGTGCAATAGAACAAACTAAGTTATTTAAAGCAGATGCTTCTTCATAAGAAGTTAATGCAGATAAAACATTCCTCATACTTTCAAAATTTGTCAGAACAAACTTTAACATATGAATCCTGCCAATTCAAAATTCTGAAAACCAGAGTTACAGAAATATACATTTTTCCTATACCTATCAAATAATGTTCCCATCCTTATTAGAAAGAGTAGGATTTTCATTAACTAAGGGCTTAGCAGAAGTGGGATCAACTAAAGCTATAGCTACTGGGTGTGGTTTGGGAATAGTGCATAAAAATGTAAAGGACTGAGGAACTTTATACATACTATCTGCCTTTTTAGGGGTAGGAGGTTGACTATCAGGAAAACTGCAGGCAGTAGCACAGGCATCCACAAAAGCAAACAAAACAGGAGGAATGGATGTAGGTTCTATAAACTCCTTCTGCAATACCTCATAGTATTCTGTGAGGGACTAAGAAACCTCAGGGTTCTCCCAGTGAAAAAAATGGCACATTCTAGCAACACAACACTCAACCTCTTGGAGCAAGACATCTGGACAAAGCCATAAAAAATGGGGGGGGGGGGCAAAGGCCCAAAAATAGGAGCACTTTTTAAATACTGTTCTTAGAAACTTAGAAAGTTGATAGAATAACAAGTTTTGCATTCACATGAATTTTCTGAATGGTATAAAGTCTATAACTCAAATGACTGTCATTATTTTCTGAATTCAACCCTCGATGATTTGCCAATGATTTGTCAGAAAAAACACAATTTTATGCAAAACAGGCCAAAATATGAGGCAAAAAGCTGGGCATTCTGAGAAAATCTGTACAGTTGAGAGGTATGTCTAGCAACAGTCTCAGAGAAAGAGAAACTTACACAGGGAGAATTAAAAACTGAGCTCTCCTCTGAGTTTGAATCAGAAATCTGAGGAAAACACCCTGGATCCATCCATGCATCTTCCTGTTTCAATTCAGAATCTTAAATCTCTTCAGGAAAAGAGGGATCCCTCTTTATTTTATAGGTTTATAGGTTCATAGGTTGGTACTAGGCTATCGGCCCAAGGGCCTGTACAAGACTAGCCATAACAATTCCCTGGATATTTCTTCTCACAATATTAACTTCCCTGGACCCCTGTCTAGCAGGGCGACTGACGTGATCCCTGGGGATGAATTTCCTATCTCCCATCCAATTGTCAAGGTTCCTTTTGAAGAGGGCCAAGGAGGCGGTCTGCTTGACATATATGGGCAGTCTATTCCAGAGTATGGAGAGTCTCTGGGTCAGGAACCTATCCCTCCAGCATGTTTTGTTCATTCTGATGACAGGGTTTAGATCCCTGGAGCGTGTGGCTCTGAGGGATTGGGATTTCTTTAAGTGGAGCATGTCCAACAGCTCAGGGTTTGACATGGCCTTGTATGTTAAGCAGAAATCGCCTCTGGGCAGATGATATGCCACAGAGTATAGCTGGAGTTTTTTTTAGACGGTCAGTATAGGGCATCTGCTTTAGGCCTGTGATTCTTTTAGTGAGGTATTTCTGTGGCCTTTCCAGCTGCTGCTGATGTCTTGTAAGTACATACCAAATAGAGCGTTGTACTCTATAATGGGTCTAATGAGTGATGAGTACAGTGGGACAATAACCTCCTTTTTTCTGGATGAAAAGCCCTTAGTGATGAGGTGTGCCATACAGAAGGATATCCTGACTGTTGTGGTGATGTGGTTATTGAAGATGAGACCACTGTCCACCTGTGACCCTAAGTCTCTCATCACACTTTTGGTGTTTAGTGTACTACCACCTGTGTGGTAATTCATGGGTACATGTTTTTTCCCAAAGGGGATAACTATACATTTCTTGGCATTAAGCTTGAGCCCATGGCTCTGGCACCAGGCATCTGTTTCTGTAAGGACCTTTTGTAGAATATCCACATCATTTGGGGATTCAGTAATGGCTCCCAGTTTGCAGTCATCTGCGAACTTTGTTAGCTAGAGTCCCTTAGTGTTGGCCTGTACTTCAGTGAAGTAGATGCCAAACAAGAGCAGTACCAGAACTGAACCCAGAGGTACTCCACTTGTCACATGTCTGGAGCTGGATTTGGAGTCAGCTACTTTTACAGTGTGAGTTATGTCAGTAAGCCAGTTGGCAACCCATCGAGTGACATAGGAATTTATGCCCAGCTTAGTAAGTTTATCTATGATTCCAGAGTGGGGGATGGTGTCGAAGGCCTTGGCGAGGTCCAGATAGGCTGTGTGGACTGCCTTACCCTCGTCCACAGCTCTGGAGACTGATTCGAAGAAGTCAGTCAGGTTCAGGAGACAAGACCGGCCCTTCACAAACCCAAACTGGGTGGGGTCCAGTGTTTGAAGGTTGCCAATGTCTTTGTTTATAAGTTCCATGTTAATGGGTTCCATGCCCTTGCAGATCAGGCTCGTCAGACTGATGGGACGGTAGTTCCCGGGATCCAAGGTGGATCCCACTTGTGGAGTGGGATAACTGTAGCTGTGTGCCACACAGTGGGCACAAAACCTGAAGTGAGGCTATGATTAAACTTGACACTTAGGTGAGGTGCCAGTTCATTTTGTAGTTCTTGTAGTATACAGCCCGGGATGTCATCTGGTCCCATGGATGCTGTTTTCTTAGCTTTGGAGAGTGCAATTTCTACCTGTGTGGCCTTGATTACCGGCATTTGGCAATCTTTTGGTACTGAGATGGGCCCTTTAGGTGGTGAGGGGGGGGTGAAGTTGGCACAAAATCGATCTGCCAGGATATTGGCAATATCCTTGGGATCAGTATATTGAATGCCATTGTATGTTATTATATTTGCATGTAGTTCTTAATAGTTTTTACTTAGTATCATTAAAAAAATTATATTATCTCCCTCTTCTCCCCCCCTCTACTGAAATGGACATATATCCCAGCTAGAGGTTCGGTCAACAAATGTAAAATAAAATAAAATAAAATAAATAAATAAATTGTAGCTCAGAGCAGATATGAGCATTGCCATTTAAATTCTTGACATAACTATAGAATGCCTTGTGGTTGTCTTTGGAATCTTTGGCAATTTTATTTTCGTAACTAGCTTTGGAGGATTTTATGAGGGATCTCAACTTCTTACTGAGGCTGGTAAGGGAGTTTTTTGCATCCTGGGATTTTCCTCTTTTCTGCAACAGTTTTCTCCTTCTGTTGTATAGTTTGTTTATGGCAGGGGACCACCAGACTGGCTTCATTTTTTTTGAGGAGAGCATCTTGGTTATATTAGGGATGGCACGATTCATGCACGAGTGGATATGCTCGTAAAGTGCCTTAGTGTAGGATTTGGCAGTCGAACATTCAGCTCCCGTCTGCATGGGTGTCGTGAAATTTGTCACTTCTGACTTGAGTAGCATGAAGTTGGCTTTAGAGAAGTTTTTTATGGAGGTTTCCTTGGTGGGGGTGGGGGTGGGATGTGGATGTCAAGGGTGATTTGCTTATGGTCAGACCTGACCAACGAGGGGGTGACCACTGGTGTGGAGCGTCTGTCTCCCATGTTGGTAATGACCAGGTCTAGGATATTGGAGCCCCTGGTGGGACAATGGATTTGTTTATCCAGGGGGTTGGAATTTATGAATTCCAAGAACCGTTGGGAAAAGGAGTTGGTACCCAAGTTGTTTTCCCAGTTAATGGCAAGGTAGTTGAAATCACCCAGTAATAGGGTGTTTCTTTGTATCTTAATATTTTCCAGTATGTTTAGAAAGATGTAGTGAGAATCTTGGGGCATGGTGGGAGATCTGTAGCAAGCTACAGTTTGGATTGCAGTCTTACTTAGTGTTAGTTGCACCTGGAGAATTTCAGATGCATTGTGTTGGGCAACTAGCCTGGAAGTGTGAATATCCTTGGTGAATATGGACACTCCTCCACCTTTAGAGTTTTAGTCTTGGTTTGGTGGCCTAAAAGTGTGGTATTAGTTATAGCCTGGTGTTGCAGGGGTGCTCTCTGGAGCCTTGAACCAGGTCTCAGTTACTGCACAGATATCGATGTTCTCCATTTTTAGGAGTGCCTCGAGAGAGTGCATTTTGAGGTTTAGACTTCTAGCATTACTTTCAGATTTTGCATGCTTGTATCTGTTATGGTGGTGGTTTTGTCCTTTGAACCTTGCCTAAAAATGGCACTATAGGGGTGGCAAGAGCTTTCGCCAGTAACCTGAATCCCAGGGGTGGTAAATGCAGACCATCTCTGGCAAAGCATCGTGGCTTGTCGATCATGTCGTCCCAGGCAGACAGATACTGGATCCCCTCTGATTGACACCAGAAGCTTAGCCAGTTGTTGAAGTCAATCATTTTGTCCTTATACTGTGGTATCATTCTGGGCGAAGGCAGGATGCTACTCAGGGCTAGGGTCATGCCTGCCTGGGCCACATGATCCGAGAGCTCTTCCATGTTTCTTTTCATGTAGTCCAGGGAGGTATGTCTCAAGTCATTTACTCCAACATGGACAATGACAGAGTCGTATTTGTACTTGTTGTGGAGTGACTTGAGTGCATGCATTATGTGGCGGACCCTGGCACCCGATAGGCAGCTGACTGTAATTTTCTCCTTGTTCAGCCTGGTGAGTGGGACATCAGTATGCCTGACTATAGAGTCACCTATGACTAAAGTGTTGGGCATACTGTCTTGCCTTTGGGGCTGTTGTTGGGTGGCACACTGTTGTTGTGAGCTATGTGTCACTTTGGTTGCGACTGGGGTTTGTTTGCGTTTCAGCTTTGGAGGTCCTTGTTGCTTGGGCAGGTTAATGTTAAGGACTTCTGCATATGTGGGTTTTGTGTTGCTATGTGTGGGTGCTGATGGTGTGGGTTTTGAAGGGCTATGTGTTGCTTGAGGTCCAGTGCAGGTGTTATCCTTCTCCTCTTGACTGTCTAGCACAATCTTGGCTGGAGAGAGCTTTGCTTCCAGTTTGGCTGTGTAAGTGCATCTCTCACAGGTTGTAGTGTTGGGTGGTAGGAGGAGAGGGTTGTCTGTGTACATGAGGCAGTTACTGCATTGACCCACTATACCCAGATTCACCAGGTGGACAGGAGAAATCACCGGAAGCTGACCCTTGGACATGCCTGATTAGGCGCTTTTTTTTTGTAAAGTACAAGAGCTGTTTTCCCTTACCTTTGCAAGGTACTTTGCAATTATAGGCTTTTTAATGCCTATGATTAATTTCTCCTTATTAACAAGGAGAGTTGAGTGCTTGTATCAGTTTAAGGCTTCCTAGTGCTTTCCAGCCAGTTCTAGAGCATGTGCTAGTCACAGGGGTTCAGATTTTAGTGCTACTACTGAGAAACCAGCTAGTTCTAAGGGAAAATTTGAAGAGCAGACTTTCTGGCACCTGGAATACTTTAACCATAGCCCAGCGGTGCTGCACGATGTGAAAAATGTGTAAACACATGCGTTTTTAAACCAGAAAGTTGAAAGGGATAGAAATCAGCCCAAAATGGCTAATAAAATTACAATTTCAGAACTGGAAACCACTCCTCTAGCGTTAGATAGGCAGTACAATGCTCACCACTCCCATTGGTAAGCAGTAGGGCTTCCCTCTGCCACAGCAAGGTCTGGATAGCTCTGAACACAGAAAATAAAGCCGTGAAACCAGCAAAGCCTGGGATCTGGACTATACTAGCTAGGAAAGGCGGTAAACAAGCAAACAAGATAGTATTTTTTTTGTTGTTTTTTTTTTTTTGGTTAAAACAGGCTAAACAATACAACAATGCAGTAAATAAACACAGAAAATGCTAACACACTTGAGTGTGTAGTCCTAAACAGTAAATGCAATTGAAACTCTACAAAATTAGCAATTTAAAACTTTTTAAATGAAGCAAGGCAAGTGCACAACTGAAAAATGATTTAAGAGGCAGTAGTACAGTAGAATAAGTAGCTAGTCTACATATACAGAAAAGTCTATATATATATATATATATATATATATATATATATATATATATATATATATATACAGAAAAGCAGCTAAAACACACTAAAACAATCAGATGCAGTGCAACCTAGAGCACTTGAGTTGTAGCAATATTAAGGCAAATACAGTTTTAATAAATGCACTAAAATATACTCTATATTTCCAAAATGTTTGAGAAGCACAGTTGGAACACAAGGAGATTCAGGCAATTTAAAAAAGGGGGAAAGGAGGAACAGAAGGAAAGAAACTAAGTGGGTTGGCCTTCTCAGATGTTCTCTCTGTATTAGGTAGAATGAGCTAATGACACTAGATTGGGAGGAGTGTCCAAGATCAAATTTAGAGTAGGGGCGAGCAACTGCAAGGCCAGCAGGTATAAAGACAAGATGCCTATAGGCAGGGAAGGTGGGAAGCTATTTTAGGCAGAAAACACTACAGAAATGTTTAACACAGCATAAAACCAGCAGTGAGTCAATAGCTATGAAATACAGTACAAGTATGCAGTATACAATAAAATTGCTATAAATATCTAGAATAAGCAATAACTACTACAATTAAGCAAAAAAAAAAAAAAACAGTCTATGTATTGAACTATATCACAGATCAGGTGCTCCTCCTCAGGCAGCTGTGTGTATACCAAAACTACTTTACAAGAATAATCAGTAGTCTGAATTAAACCCTGAGCCTGAGCCCGTAAACTACTCCTATACAAAGAAATTTGAGGAGGAATAGATGCATGCTTTGTTTTCTGTTTCTTTTTGACAGAAAAAATGGATCCAGCTGTGTTACTAATGACAGCAGCTGCTTTCCCAGGAATGGACACACCATTCTGCCACAACAGGGAATCCTTCCCTGTTCCCTCTCCCAGGACCAACAAAATTGGATCTCCCTTTCCCACTAAGGGGACCACAACAACCGCAGAGGACATAACTAACCACTGGCCCATAGTGGTTGTAGGTGCTACACCAGAGGGATCCGGGGTAATAGATAAGTGGTCTGATGTGCAACAAATGGCCACAACAGATTCACCCAGCTGTGGCTGGGGCAAATTGCTACCCTGCTGGGGTAACAAAGGGTGTTTGCTTAATTTTTTTTTTCTTTTTGTGGTTGGAAGAATGATTGACTGTGGGACTGGTATTCTGTTCCACTATCAAGCCGAAAATGGTGCCTCTTTACTGGGGAAGACAAGTAGCAAATATTGGAAAACACTACCAGTCCACAAAAGTTACTTTTTTGACAGAAAAAAAACACAGTACAAAAGAACTTTAAAAGACTATGCCAGCACCACAAAAGAAAAAAAAAAAAAACAAAATTTATCCACAGGAAAAATGTTTTTAGTTACCTTACACTATTTTTAAACTGAAAGGAAAAAAATGAGTGTTCCATTTATAAGTATGTTAGAGTCTCGAGACAGTCTGTTAAAACAAAACACTAGTAGCTTTAAAATAACTTTCCTGAAGAGGAACTTAAAACATCAACAAAATTAAAAAAATGGAAGGTTTTTTTTCCCCAAAGGGAACTTATCTGCCCAGCAAAGGAAAGCACAAGTCGACTGTCAATCCCTGAATGCCTCAGAGGCAAGTACTTTTTAGAGGCAGTAAAGCTTTTAAGGGCTTTGTACGAAACATAAGTGGTGGAAACATTATCAGATAAAAACAACCAATAACTGAAAAAAATAAAGGAATCCGGTGGCCACCAGCTAAATAATCATGAAATAATCCTTTATTAAGCACTTTCCTCCTATTGATAATAGTTTACTATGCTTGAAAAAAAATTGTTCCCAACCCTAGAGGAGGGGACTGACAAGAAAGATTAGAATATAAGGAACTTTTCTAGCAGCTGAGGTTAAATGCTTGTAATAGCCCAGGACTTAATGACTTCATCTCTATCCATTAATTGTTAACATTAAATGCTTTGAAATTGTAATATGTGGATTATTTATGAATTTATTAAAGGTTTAGTTAGGGAGATGCTCCTTTTGTTTGAACACATTATGTTTTATAAATACGATTAACTGTTTTAAGGTCATAATGTGTTTTCTGTTTTTTGTATACAATCTAGGAAAGGTTCTTTGTTTTGCTCCTCCCAACATTATTTCCATATTAATAGACAAGGCAGAATGCTGACATTGTATTCTGATGAAGTCCTATCAATAGGACAGAAGAGCTTAATAAAGGGTTATGTTTATGATTATTTGGCTAGCGGCGACCAGATTCTAGCATTATTTTTTTTCAGTTATCTGAAAGGCTTTGTGCCTCAACATGTCTTTAGTCAGCTCAGCTTGAGCTGCTGGACAGTTTGGGAGAGTGGAAGGTGCCCTAATATGAACAGCAAAAGCATGTGTTTGGGGGAATTAAGTATGTGACAGTTTGTATGTATTAAAATGTACTGTGTACTGTGAACTTTGAATGAACTCTGAGTAACGGGAATACACTGAAAAACAACAGTCTGCCTGAAAGCAGGAAATGTGCCTTTTATGGAAGTGCATCCGATTTTCTTTCGCTGCCCAGAGATATGATGATGTGAATTGTCTTATGTTTACAGGTAAACCTTTGATTGGTTAATTGCCCTATATAATGATCTAATTGGTTCATTTTTATATTTTTGCACTGTCAGCAATATCACCAGTATATAAGCTTGTTTATTCCTTTGTTCTGAGAGAGTCTCCCTGGTGCTTTCCATGAGGCTCCCGCACGTGTGTACTGTAGATAATAAAAACCACTGAAAGAGAGAAAGAACTGTATTTGTCTTAATTTTCAAAGTATTGTGTAATGTAACAGTTTGAACACATTATGTTTTATAAATAAGATTAACAACTGTTTTAAGGTCATAACATGTTTTCTGTTTTTTGTTTACAATCTAGGAAAGGTTCTTTAAGGTTTTATTAGATAAATTATGCAATTAGTTATTGTTATTCGCTCCTCCCAACATTATTCCCATATTAATGGATAATGCAAAATGCTGACATTGTATTCTGATGAAGTCCTATCAATAGGACGGAAGCGCTTAATAAAGGATTATGTTATGATTATTTGGCTAGTGGCCACCAGATTCCGGCATTATTTTTTTCAGTTATCTGGAAGGCTTTGTGCCTCAACATGTCTTTAGTCAGCTCAGCTTGAGCTGTTGGACAGTTTGGGAGAGTGGATGGTGCCCTAAAGCCTTGGAAGCTGGCCAGCTCTTATATCCTTGGCATGATATAAGCCACATAGCTAAGGCTACTGCAGCAGTGATGAATATGATGAATATTGTAATTTACTTAAGCTATGTCTGCAGTGTAGATCTGCCATGAATCTAATCATTCAGTGCTGTCTGCCTGTGCAGTAAATACATTCTATGCTATTCAACCTGCCCCGCTGATCACATTGCACAGCTAGGTCATCATTGCATACTAGTATATGACCAGTACATGCTTCCTTAGTCAGGTACCCGAATACTTCTGTCAAAAATCATCCCATCCACAACTGCTTTTACTGCAGTAATAATGGTGTCCTTCCCATCTCACCTGATGTATAAAGTAAATAGTCATTGTTGAGGAACACTATTTTAACAAGATTAACTTTTTGGATGTGACCATTGGAAAGCTTGTCAATGAATAGAGGTTTACCTCATCAGTTTACAGGAAGGAAACTCATTCAAATAGTTTATTACATTATAAAACCTATCACCCACCCTGGCAGAACAGAAATGCGGTTAAAAGGCAATTTATTAGGATATCACACCTTACTATTGATTACAGTAGGTTTCATGATGAAGCCAGGGCTTTGAGCAAAATGTTTTTTGATAGACAATATCCTATAGCATTGGTTGAAAGTTTAAGGGATAGGTGGTTATTGGTAGGTCCAAGTTTTATAGACCGGTGTTGAAACATGGCCTTGGGATTACAAGAATTGTGGGTAGCAAAGCACTACCTTCCCAGAAAAATCAGCAGGTCAGCACTGGGAATTTAAATAACTTTCCTAGAGCATTGGTATGTGATTTCAGTACATTTTTGCACAGGGTTTGTTGAACATTTTAGGAGACAGACCACTAATGGTTTATAGATCAGGAACCAATTTAAAAAGGATTTTTGAAAAAGGAGGTCACAGTAAAAAGACTGACTATATATCTGCAAGAGGTTTGTTTAAATGTGGGGCATGTGCCCAGTGTAGATTTATAGGCAAAGGTGTGAATTTCATGATAGGAAATTTTCCTAAATCTATTTATCCTAATGGGAAGTACAACTGTAACAAAAAGGTGTGGTTTATATTGTACAGTATTTCATGCTTGTTTTTTATGTTGGAAAAACTGAAAAAGCTTTATAAATGTGGATATAGCAGCATGTTTGTGCTATAAGAAAGAAGAATGCCAATAAGGCTTTATTTAAGTACTCTGAGAAATGTCAGGATTTTTTTTTGCATGTGTTAGAAAAGATTCCACACTTTGACTGGGGGGGGGGGGGTAATTGGTCAGTATATGTGGAAAAGAGGGAGTTATACTGGCAAGTGTTACTGGATTCTACAAATCCCATTGGTACTAGCAGACTTTCAATTAACAGTATGCTCCTGTTGAAAAGAATGCATATTTATCAGTGTTTTTAATTTTAATATGGAATACTTATGTTATATTATGTAATTTTACAGTATGCTAATATGTAGGGGCATCACAATTTTTTTGTGTAACTTTTCATGTGAGTTTAAATGATTGGTTTTATTTACTGTAGTGTTTATTTTGTTCCACTAGAACTGGTAATGTTTAATTATTGCATAATGAATGTTTTTAATTTTTGTCACTAGATGGCAGTGTTTTATTGTTATTTACGGAAGTGTTTGAAGCAGGAGTTATGAATCGGATGTGGTTCATATTACAGCAATGAACAAAAGCTTATTAAAAATTTCACTAGTCCCTGGTGCCTACAAGTGTGTTTGTTTTTGTTTTACTAAGTATTGTAGGTGGATTTTGTTGGTTGGTTGGTTTAATATTTAGAGTGCTGATGTCAACCAAGTAAAGTAATAGTTTACAAAAACTGAGAGTTCTGTTCTTGCATAGCAAAGAAACTATCTTATTTTCAACTGAGTTAATTTTGTACACTTTGAGGTCAAGTCTTCCATTTTTCTCTGGTGCTCTTAGCTAGACTCTTCCAGTTCTGAAATTCTCACTTTGGCCTGTTTTTGAGCAGCAGATCCAGTACTAAGTCCTGCATCAGAGGTTGCAGTACTCCTTACTTTAGGCCTACTCCAAAGAAAGCAACAGAAATTACTGTGCTCCTCAAAGCTTCTTAAAAAATGTCCAAAGTTCACATTTGATAAAAAAAATTCTTCCATTATGTTTGGTCATTTAGTTAGTTAGGGAGCTTACAAACAGCCCTATATTCCATCTGTGGTGCCCTTTTTTGTCTCCAAGATTACTCCACAATGTTTATTACACAATGGTTCATTAGCTCTTTTGAACTATTCCCTATTTTGTGTACAACTTTCTCTTCTTTCGGCTTTTCCCGGTTAGGGGTCGTCACAGTGGATCACCTGTCCACTCATGATTGGCAGTGGAGTTTTACAGTGTTGAGTTGCCAGCCTGGCGCCCAACCTTCCACAGAAGGCGCACTCATGCCTAGGGCCAATTTAGAGTGCCCAATCCACCTACAGCATGTCTTTGGAATGTGGGAGGAAACCGTAGCACCCAGAGGAAACCCACGCGACCATAGGGAGGACATGCAGACTCCGCAAAGAAGGCACCCCAGCCGAGAATTGAACCGGAGAACCTCTTGCTGTGAGGCAGCAACACTAACCGCTGCACCACCATAGCCGCCTTCTTTCCTTCCTAAGGTTTCCTTATATTTTGTACTTAGTATACTAACAGATGAGCTATGACTGATAGCACAGCATTATTCAGTGATAGTAACAATGCCCAGGTCTCCATCTTGCATCAGTGCATCCATTTCGGGTACATTTGCTTACACTGTCTCCTCAACCGATAAGGCTGTGCACCTTTAGACCCATGGACTTTTCTTCTCCATGGTAATTTGAAAAGATGCACTTTTGTCATGTTCACCCCAAATCTCAGCTCTGTACATTTATGCAACAGTTCCCCAGCCAATCTACTCTGAGTGACATTTCCAAGACATATTTCTTCCAATGATTCGTAGCCCTTCAAAAAAATCACAGCATGTGATATTTGCTGAAGGCTCCTTCTTAATACAAAACAAATGTATCCAACTCTACAGTCACGTTACACTGCTTAGACATTGATGTCCAACTCTTTCTTACCAGCCACAATTTGAGTACCATAAATATCTTATTTTTATTTTCTTTACTAACACTTGTGAATCACCTTATCAGTATGTACTTGAAACAATATCTGCATAAATACTGACTGTAATATCACCCGTAACGATCATATAAAGAGGAAGGGTGGGGGTATTTCTTTAATATTTCCCAACAACCACTATAGTTCCTCTTACAGCAAACCAATAACAAAATTAAATTCAGCAGCACTTATTACTTTCCTGAAATTAAACAATTATAAATATGTATTACTGTCCTTTACATCCCTTCTGGCAACAATACAACTATAATGGAAAATATCTTACATTGGATATCCATTGCAATTCCACATGAAAAAATAGTACTAGGTGATGTAAATGTCAGTTGGTTGGATATAAACTCTAACTCCCAACATCTAGCATGAACATATTTGGTTTCACACAACTAATTAATAGTCCCACACATTATACCAAGACATCAAATTCTCTATTAGACTGGATCCCAGTATCAGACCCTAGCAAATACACTACCACAGGTGCAATGTCTTTCTCAGTCATCATCCCCCAGTCTATCCCAGACATCTCACACAACCACTTTACAAAACAACACGCAACCTTTCCAAGTTTAACTCAGAAATGTTCATTACTACACTGTCATCTATGAATTGGAACTTCTTAAAAATCCTCCCCTTAGATGATGCTGTAAATGAATTAAATACAATTTTGCTGAATATCCTAAATAGCCTTGCACCTCCTAGAGGAAGAGACTGAAAACAAATAATGGAATTTGGGTATCCAAAAAGAGTAGAATGCTAATGCAGGATACAGAAAAAGCATGGCAAACATATAAAACACCACAGTATCTTAAAAACTTCAGATCGTATCAAAAGGCAAACAAATGACGACAGATAACTATACTATAACTTTCAGAATAGTAGTCAACACAACGCTAAAAAATTCTGGAGAGCCATTAAAGAAATCTTTTGTCCAGGTCAAACATTTAACACTAATTCCTCTTCCAATAACTCATCACCTGAAACCGCAATACAATTCAACTCTTATTTCATAGACAGTACAGCATTTCTAACCAAGGATTGGCTAACATCTAATCCTAACCCTGCTCAACAGCCATGTATCACCACATTCACTTTCACCTTCAAACCTGTGCCCACCATATCTCTCGACCTCCAGATCAGATAATCAGGGACAAAGGACCTTAAAGGAAAACAATGGGATATCAAATCAAATATCTCTACCTGATGTCTAAACTGTCTAGTCGTCTCTTAAATAATGATGTCACATCTGCCATAGCTCTCCTCCCACATTGTGATGTCAACACTGCCTTTCCCAGCCCACTGTTAACCTAATAAATGGACTATCTTATTACTTCTTAATAGTGTATCCTAAATGTAATTTGTCCCTGTTTCTATGCCTCCCTAGCCCTGATATTTTAATTGCACATTAGTGGAGTTAATCTTTTTTGTTTGTAGCCTACTTATTTTCATTTTGATCCAGGGTTTATATTTCCCAGTTATGTTAATGCTTTGATGAATTATAGAGTGCTCTCAGGGAAAAAATATTTGGCTCAACAGGTAGACACATCATAAAGTTAAAGTTAACTGTTTGTGTTAGCAGACAGTCAGACCTACAGCGCTTTTTTTTGTTTTGTGTTTGTCCCTGTATTATGTGTATGGTTTTCCTAATTTTTCTTGAGTTCATAGGTATTTCAGGGATCATTTATTATCCTTGCTTGAAGAGATTTCTTTCTAGTTTAGGTACTGCTATAAAAAAAAAAAAAAATCATTAAATCATTATAGAAGTAGTGTGTGTGTGTGGTGTGTGTGTGCTACCATAATGTATTTTAAAAAAATTTATTTAAAAAAGCATGTGGGTGCTGTAATGCAAGTCTAAAATATTTCCAAGTATTTTGCATTTATTTTAGTGCATTTATTTAAAGGGGAAGGAAAGTGGCAGGCAGACTGCTTTGCAAAGCAAGGATTAAGCAAGGATTATGTAGCTTGGTTTTTGTTTAAAGTTGTGCAACAAAAAAAAGTCTCCCCAAAAGCAAAAAAAAATGACCAAAAACAGTACATTACTCTGGTCACCTGCTGTGACGATGTGTCATCACTGTGCAGAATGCCTGTTAAGTCAATCCTTAAGGTCAAGGACACCTAATTAGCACGAACACACCCACACATTCAATGGACACACCCACAAGTTCAATAAAAACAAAACAGATAACACGAAAAGGGCTAGTGTCAGACTTTATACTGAATTCTTAATATTAAACATACAAAAAGTAACAGAAATAAAATAAAATAAAATATTCTCACCTTGATAGTCTTGGTTACCAAAGTTTTCACTAAAATACATTTTTTCTTCCTTGTTCAAATGTTTACATGTGAAGTTAAGGAAAGCAGTGTAGTTATTTTTTAAAGATTCCTTAAGGCAACAAAACCCTTCTGTTTAGTCTCTCATCTCATACTATGGAGCATTTTACAGAAGTGAAACCTGTTTTCCCATGTTCTTCAAAAAAAAAAAAAAAAAAAAACTACCAACTCTTACTTGCTTACCTGTGCATTGCAGAAAATAAAAATTTAAAATAAAATCCTAAGAGCACTCACTAACCACCTCAGACCTCCTGGGAAAAATTACAAAATTCTTCACTCCGACCACACTGCTGGAAACTGCTAAATTAAATCCCCTCTCAAGATCTGCATCCGATCCATGGCCACGACTCAATCCAGGCACACTGCACTTCTCAATCTCACTGTCTCGAACCTTGGCTCAATCAATAAGTTTGCTTTTCTTGGCCTCAGTATCCTATGCCGACTTCTCCAGCTCCAACGATGACTGTTAGCGAATTTTTCCATCTCCATGTTGACTCTACTTGGTATGCGGACTGAGTGGACCTAATTGAGCACTACAGTCATACTAAGTCCTCCACAGCTGCTTCTGCACAACAGGAAATAAAGCCAGCCAGCAGCTGCATGCAAAGCATGTGCAGTAAAGCAACACTCTGACTGGCTGATACATCTACAGCAGGAACAGAACGTGCTTTACTGCGAATCTCGGGTGCACTTGCACCTAAATCGGACACTCGGCAATATAAGCTTATTTAAGCTTAAAAATGGGTGGTCCCAGACAATTCAGGATGATTGAGAGCTATGGTGCTCACATCCTACATAAAAGTACTCAAACTCAGATCATGCTCTACTTCATCTGATGACCTTCCAAATAATTACCTTAAAATAACAGCCAATAACATTCCCCATCCTTTCTCAACCCTTATAAAGAGGTCAATCCAGGAATCCCAACTTACTTCTCTGGAAAAAGTCAAACATTATCTCTCTGCACATAGGAGAAATTCAACAGACATTACTGACGTTAGACCTAGAGCAATCTTGTCCTCCCTCTCCAAAATACTTGTAAAATGTATTCAAAAACAATTGCTAAACTATATCCTGCAGGAAGAATTACTTATCCCCCACACAACATGGTTTCCAGCATTCCCATAGTGCTAACAGTACATTTCTAACCTATATAAACACTGTCAATAAAGCTAGAGATAACGGCAAACTAGTCTTCTCCTTATTCATAGACTTGTCTAAAGGCTTTGACACAGTTTTATCACAGTAAACTTCCATTTCAAATGTCCTCATTAGGTCTCTCTCAGCCCACCCTTCTATGGTTCAAAAGCTACCTATCCAATAGGTATCAGTCAGTGAAATGGCACTCCACCCTCTCTCCTTACCTCCCAGTCACCACAGGTGTACCACAAGTCTCTATCCTTGGTCCCCTTGTCTTTAACATTATCACCAACACCCTCCACACATCAACACAAGCTTCCCTAATAAAGTACACAGATGACTCTGCATTCATTTGTGCATCTGACAACATGGCACATCTCCAAAAAATTACTCTGGAAGCTTTAACACCCACTGGAACATTGTTTTGTAACTCAAAACGCATGCTCAACACTACAAAAAAAAATAAAATAAAATACTACTTTTCCCCCAAAATCACTCTCTCATGACAAAAAAAAAAAAAAAACCAAAATGTAAAGTCCTGTCTTGATAATAGAGCCAATGAAATCACTTCTCATTGGAAATAATTATTAGTGATGATAGTGGATGATATTAAATTCGATCTGCATATACAAAATTACATAAGAAAAAATCATCAAAAACTAGGGATGGTTTACCGAGCCTAAAACTTCCTCACCAATGCAACTAAAACTCGCCACTACTTATCTCCTCCCCACACCTTTTTATGGTGATCCTGTCCTTACTCACCTTCAGTCATCACAACAATCAAAACTTGAACAATACTATAAAAAAGTTGTTAAATCAGCAGCAAATACCCTATTCAGAACCAACCACTTTATAGCACTAAAAACTGTAACTTGGCTAGTACTTCTTGGACAGGAATAAATGGAAACAGATGATCCGCTGTGGCGGGTCCTAATGGGAACAGCTGAAAGAAAAAGAAGGCTAGCACTTCTCTATCAACTAATATATATACACAGCTTCTTACCACCTATAAAATTATACAACATCCATCTACTTGTCCTGCACTAAATAACATTCTACACAACTATGCTCCCAGTCGGTCATTATGATTCAATGACCAAAAGCTCCTGTCCGTCCACAAACCTACCAAATCTGCTTGGCATTGTCTGCACTTGTACAATGTTGCTAAGGCCTAGAACTCCTTACCTGTAATCAGAAGGTCAATACTCTCCCCTCCCATCTTTTGAAACCACTCTGAAAGACGTCCTAGCCAAAAGCTGTCTCTGTTCTTCCCTAAATGTCATCAAATACCTGAGTCTATATTATTTCCTCAAAGAGGCATTCCATCGAACGCCTCTTCATCGACCCTAAAACCATGAACTTCCGAAACATCGAGCCTCCACATAAGAGATTTCTTTCCCTTGGAAATAAATTGCTTGCCCTACAAACACCAACAAATAACCACAAAAACTACAAGGTGGGGAGCTTTGCCCCCCCCCACCCCCTAACTAAATATACCAACTCCGAGATCGCACTACAGCAGGGAAAGCGGCAAACTGATGAGGATGGCCTAGCGATTTCTTTCCCAAGGAAAGAAATCGCTTATGTGAACGTTCAGTGTTTTCAAATTTCGTACTTTCAAGTTCGATCGAACACCTCATAGAGGAAATAATAGGAACCCAAATACCTCATCATACTTTACACCTTACTCTTCCTTCTTCACTCGCTTCCTTACTTTTATCAAAGGTTCATAGGTAAATACTAGCCTAGCTGCCTTTGTGGGTCATTTTTTAAGTCTAGCCAATTTTCATTCAAAGGTGAAAAGTAGACTCTGTATCTTGTGTCTGTGAGGTAAATACCTTAACCATTATGCCAGTTTCTCTTCCCTGGCTTTTTCTCTCAATATTTCATAAGCCTGCTTTTCTCTCACTTCATATTGCAATTCCTGTTCATAGTATACTAGCTTACCTTTAATTTGTCTATAAACTGGCTAAAATTTCTCCAAGTGTTAAATCATTGTCATATGACTTGTACCTATTCTTAACCAATAGGTGCATAAAAAGTTACTAGGCTAACAACCTTAAAGCCCTTCCAAGCCTAGCCATATTTACTAATATTCCCAATTGTCAGTGGTTAGGTAAGAGAAGTTCACAGATGTAAGGGTCTATGGTAGTTAATAATGACTTCCTCTGTCAAAAAGGGACATGGGCACCACCCCAGCAGTGAATTTGCAGTCACCCATTAAAATGACCTAGGTTGCATTTGAAGAGGGTCAGGGAGGTGCTGTGTTTCACATGAACTGGAAGCTTGTTCCAGAAAAGTGGCAGTCTCTGGATGATATCTCTCTCTCCAGCATGATTAAGATCCCTGTAGTGAGTGACACTTGCGCAGTTTAACTTACAAATATGTAGCATTTCCATCAGGCCCAGGTCAGAGACTGCCCTGTAAGCCAGGCAAAGGTTACTCCTTAGCAACCTATAGGAGACAGAATATAGTGACAGGCCTTTCAGTCTTTCTGCATAAGACATGTTTTGTGTAACCTGTAATTTCTTGGTGAGAAAACTCTATGGTCTCTCCAATTTTTACTGGTGTCTGTTGAGGTACATGCAAAAGGGAACATTGTACTAAATTATTAGTCTGATGAGGGACAAGTATAATGGAATTATAACATCCTTAGTTCCAGATGCGATGCTTTTACTTATTAGATGTGCCATACAGAAGGATTTCCTTACTACTGTGAATACATTGTGGTTAAAGTTTAGGTTGCTGTCAGCCCGAGTACCCAGATCATGTACTACTGTGTCTACACTTGGGGGGGGGGGGGGGGGGCTGTTTATAAATGTAATTAGCAGGGATGTCATCTTTCACAAAGGGAATATTAATGCATGTTTTGCATTTAGTTTTAATCCATGGCTTTGTCATTTGTCTGTGTTAACTCTGTCTGCAATATATTAACTTCATTGGGGGACTCAGTGGTTGCTCCCAATTTGCAATCATAGGTTGATAGGTTGGTACTAGGCTATCAGTCCTAGGGCCTATACAAGCCTAGCCATAACAATTCCTTGGATATTTCTTCCCACAATATTTACTTCCCTGGACCCCTGTCTAGCAGGACGACTGACATGATCCCCGGGGTGAATTTCCTATCTCCATTTCCAATCGTTAAGATTCCTTTTGAAGAGGGTCAAGGAGGCACTCTGCTTGACATGTATGGGCAGTTTATTCCAGAGTATGGGGAGTCTTTGGGTCAGGAACCTATCCCTCCAGCACGTTTTGTTCATTGTGATAACAAGGTTTAGATCCCTGGAGTGTGTGGCTCTGAGGGATTGGGATTTCTTTAAGTGGAGCATGTCCAACAGCTCAGGGTTTGACATGGCCTTGTATGTTAAGCAGAGATTGCCTCTGAGTAGATGATATGCCAAAGAGTATAGCTGGCATTTTTTTTAGACAGTAAGCATAGGGCATCTGCTTTAGGCCTGTGAATCTTTTAGTGAGGTATTTCTGTGGCCTTTCCAGCTGTTGCAAATGTCTTGTGAAGTACATACCAAACAGGGCATTGTACTCTATAATGGGTCTATTAAGATATGAGTACAATTTGACAATGACCTCCTTTTTTCTGGATGAAAAGCCCTTAGTGATGAGGTGTGCCACATAGAAGGATTTCCTGACTGTTGTGGCGATGTGGTTATCGAAGGTGAGACCACTGTCCACCTGTGTCCCTAAGTCTCTCATCACACTTTCGGTGTTTAGTGTACTGCCACCTATGTGATAATTCATGGGTACATGTTTTTTCCCAAAGGGGATAACTATACATTTCTTGGCATTAAGCTTGAGCCCATGGCTCTGGCACCAAGCATCTGTTTCTGTAAGGCCCTTTTGTAGAATATCTACATCATTTGGGGATTCAATAATGGCTCCCAGTTTGCAGTCATCTGCGACCTTTGTTAGCCAGAGACCCTTAGTGCTGGCCTGTACTTCAGAGAAGTAGATGCCAAACAAGAGCGGTCCCAGGACTGAACCCTGAGGTACTCCACTTGTCACTTGTCTGGAGCTGTATTTGAAGTCAGCTACTTTTACAGTCTGGATTCTGTCAGTAAGCCAGTTGGCAACTCATCGAGTGACATAGGGATTTATGCCCAGCTTAGTAAGTTTATCTGGTCTATATTAGATCACTGAATGCTTAAAAAAGCGAACGGTGATTAATCGGCCCTATGTAAGCAAAAGCTTACAATTTCAAACTGTCAGAACAGCAATTTTTTTCCTAGGGAAAAAAATCGCTGTTCCAACAAAAAACAAACAAAAAAACACTTTAAACATTACATTAAGTGGGGGGCTTCGCCCCCCACTCCCCCCCTACTTACATATACTAACTCCAAGACCGCACTACAATGCCGGAAATGGCAAAGGAACGAAGCGGCCAAGCAAATTCTTTCCCAGGGAAGGAATTTGCTTAAAAGCCATTTTGATATTTTGCCATTTCAGGCATTTAGTTTGACCAAGACGCATTCAAAAGAATGCATCTTCGGTCTTCTAATAGGGAACCAGTTTACCTATGATTCCAGAGTGGGGGATGGTGTCGAAGGCCTTGGTGAGGTCCAGATAGGCTGTGTGGACTGCCTTACCCTCGTCCACAGCTCTGGAGACTGATTCGAAGAAGTCAATCAGGTTCAGGAGACAAGATTTGCCCTTCACAAACCAAAACTGGGTGGGGTCCAGTGTTTGAAGGCTGCCAATGTCTTTGTCTATATGTTCCATGATAATGCGTTCCATGCTCTTGCAGATCAGGCTCATCAGACTGATGGGACAGTAGTTCCTGGGATCCAAGGTGGATCCCCCTTGTGGAGTGGAATAACTGTAGCTGTGCGCCACTCAGTGGGTACAAAGCTTGAGGTGAGGTTATGATTAAACATGACACTTAGGTGAGGTGCCAGTTCATTTTGTAGTTCATGTAGTACACAGCCCAGGATGTCATCTGGTCCCATGGATGCTGTATTCTTAGCTTTGGAGAGTGCGGTTTCTACCTGTGTGGCCATGATTACCGGAATTTGGCAATCTTTTGGTATTGAGATGGGCCCTTTAGGTGGTGAGGGGGGGTGAAGTTGGCACTAAATCGATCTGCCAGGATATTGGCAGTATCCTTGGGATCAGTATATTTAATGCCATTCTGTTGTAGCTCAGAGCAGATCTGAGCATTGCCATTTAGATTCTTGACATAACTGTAGAATGCCTTGTGGTTGTGTTTGGAATCTTTGGCAATTTTATTTTCGTAACTAGCTTTGGAGGATTTTATGAGGGATCTCAACTTCTTACTGAGGCTGCTAAGGGAGATTTTTGCATCCTGGGATTTTCCTCTTTTTCTGCAACAGTTTCTTCCTTCTGTTGTATAGTTTGTTTATGGTAGGGGACCACCAGATTGGCTTCCTTTTTTTGGAGGAGAGCATCTTGGTTCTATTTGGAATGGCACGATTCATGCACGAGTGGATTTGCTCATACAGTGCCTTAGTGTAGGATTCAGCAGTTGAACTTTCAGATCCCGCCTGCATGGGTGTCATGAAGTTGATCACTTCTGACTTGAGTAGCATGAAGTTGGCTTTGAAGAAGTTTTTTTACGGAGGTTTCCTTACTGGGGGGTGGGAGTGGGATGTGGATGTCAAGGGTGATTTTCTTATGGTCAGACCTGACCAATGAGGGGGTTGACCACTGGTGTGGAGCATCTATCTCCCATGTTGGTAATGACCAGGTCTAGGATATTGGAGCCCCTGGTGGGACAATGGATTGGCTGATCCAGGGTATTGGAATTTATGAATTCCAAGAACCGTTGGAAAAAGGTGTTGGTACCCGAGTAGTTTTCCCAGTTAATGGCAGGGTAGTTGAAATCACCCAGTATTAGGGTGTTTGGTTGGAGCTTAATATTTTCTAGTATGTTTAGAAAGGTGTAGTGGAAATCTTGGGGGATCTGCAGCAAGCTACAATTTGGATTGCAGTCTTACCTAGTGTTATTTGCACCTGGAGAATTTCAGATGCATTGTGTTGGGCAACTAGCCTGGAGGTTTGAATATCCTTGGTGAATATGGACACTCCTCCGCCTTTAGTGTTTCGGTCTTGGTTTGGTGGCCAAAAAGTGTGGTAAGAGTTGTAGCCTGGTATTGCAGGGGTGCTCTCTGGAGCCTTCAACCAGGTCTCAGTTATTGCACAGATATCGATGTTCTCCATTTTTAGGAGTGCCTCAATAGAGTGCATTTTGAGGTTTAGACTTCTAGCATTGAGTAGCATTACCTTCAGATTTTGCATTCTTGTATCTGCTACGGTGGTGGTTTTGTCCTTTGAACCTTGCCTAAAAAAGGCACTATAGGGGTGGCAAGAGCTTTAGCAAGTAACTTGAATCCCAGGGGTGACAGGTGCAGACCATCTCTGGCAAAGCATTGTGGTTTGTCGATCATGTCTTCCGAGGCAGACAGATATTGTATCCCCTTTGAATGACACCAGAAGCTTAGTCAATTGTTGAAGTCAATCATTTTGTTCTTATACTGTGGTATCATTCTGGGCGAAGGCAGGATGCTACTCAGGGCTAGGGTCATACCTGCCTGGGCCACATGATCCAAGAGCTCTTCCATGTCTCTTTTCATGTGGTCCAGGGAGATACATCTCAAGTTATTCACTCCAACATGGACAATGACAGTCGTATTTGTACTTGTTGTGGAGTGACTTGAGTGCATGCATTATGTGGCGGACCCTGGCACCCGACAGGCAGCTGACTGTAATTTTCTCCTTGTTCACCCTGATGAGTGGGACATCAGTATGCCTGACTATAGAGTCACCTATGACTAAAGTGTTGGGCATGCTGTCTTGCCTTAGGGGCTGTTGTTGGGTGGCACACTGGTGTTGTGAGCTATGTGTCACTTTGGTTGTGACTGGGGTTTGTTTGCATTTCAGCTTTGGAGGTCCTTGTTGCTTGGGCAGGTTAATGTTAAGGGCATCTGCATATGTGGGGTTAGTGTTGCTGTGTGTGGGTGTTGATGGTGTGGGTTTTGAAGGGCTATGTGTTGCTTGAGGTGTAGTGCAGGTTTTAACCTTCTCCTCTTGACTGTCTAGCACAATCTTGGCTGGAGAGAGCTTTGCTTCCAGTTTGGCTATGTAAGTGCATCTCTCACAGGTTGTAGTGTTGGGTGGTAGGAGGAGAGGGTTGTCTGTGTACATGAGGCAGTTGTTGCATTGCCCCAGTATACCCAGATTCACCAGGTGGACAAGAGAAATTACCGGAAGCTGACCCTTGGACATGCCTGTTTAGGTGCTTTTTTTTGTAAAGTACAAGAGCTGTTTTCCCTTACCTTTGCAAGGTACTTTGCAATTATAGGCTGTTTAGTGCCTATGATTAATTTCTCCTTATTGACAAAGAGAGTTGAGTGCTTGCATCAGTTTAAGGCTTCCTAGTGCTTTCCAGCAGGTTCTAGAGCAAGTGCTAGTCAAAGGGGTTCAGATTTTAGTGCTATTACTGAGAAACCAGTTAGTTCTAAGGGAACCTAGCTGTGTACTTGGTCAGCCACAGGCGATCCAAGTTTGCCTGGACTTTTGAGAAATAAATTCCAAATAGTAAGGGGCCCAGCACAGAACCCTGTGGTATGACACTGGTGACTGGTCTTTTGCTAGAGGTGAAGTCACCCACTTTTACAGTATGTGTCCTGTTGGTGAGCCAGATGGCTACCCATCTGGTAATATAGGGGTTAATTCTCAATTGGGAGAGTTTCTCTATAATACCTGAGTGGGGGATTGTGTCAAAAGTTTTGGGTAGATCAAGATAGGTGGTATGCACCGTCGTTTCCTCGTCCAGGGCCTTGGTAACTTTCTCAAAGTCAACCATGTTTAACAGGCATGATCGATTGAATTCGGTATAATTATTTAAACTATAGATGTTTTTTGTATTATTTTTAAAGATTGTAAAATTATTGTTCTTAAAATGTTTTGTAATACTTTGGAGCTTTTCTTCCCCGGGCCTCCAGAGAAAATGGGATCCTACCTGGTCGTACTCTCCCAGTAATCAAATGTCAATAAATACATAAAATATTTTTTTTATTGTATGACTCCACTTCATGCTGCCCTAATTAAGTCTATTGTGGAATAAAGTCATCCTTCCTACTCCATGTTATATGCTGTTGTTTGTCAGCTGTCCTCTGGTTTCCTGTGGGACTTTGATGGCTTTTGGCATCATCTTTGTTTCATACTCTGGATATCTCCATGAAGAAAGCCACATGGGTTGGAATGTCAAACGAATGTGCAACCACTAGATTATGTTTATATTCCCATTTAATCTTACCTGAACACAGCATGATTAAACCCACCTTTTTTCCTAGGAACTTTTTGAGGAAATGAATAAGATCTTAGCATGCCAGGGCTGCTGTATCCTTGTAAGGCTTCCCTAGAATAGTGCAATCTGTTATGTCGGATAAGAGAATACCTTGTAAATAAGACACAATTTTATCCCGCTGCTGGAAGGTTTCACTGAACATTGCAGTTCAACATTCAGTACGCTTTCCCACACTACAAATTTTTATACACTTTTTGTTTAGAAGTGGCAAAACAAAGATAACAGGTACATTTTGACAGGGGTGATGTGGCATCTGCATTACATATGTTGACTGCCAACTACCCATAACTCATTAATTCCCCTTCCTGCAAGGACCTACTCACAATCCTTGATCCCTGCAGATGCAAAGCATCATAAAGCTTGAAGCACATGCTCCAATGAAGAGAAAACAAAAGATCCTGCTGCACCAGCTCTCCATGCCCTCCGCAATCAGCTAGGACTGCTGCTGCAGCTTAAGATCGTAGACTCACCTGTAGAAAGGTACGCATGCTCACTGGTACTCAGTCTGCTAACTGAACTCTGCTCTTCAGAAGCATGGGTATGTGAGCTGCCACATGCCACTAAGGGAGGACAAGCTCAAATTCTCAGCTCATAAAACAGTAAGTATCTCCCACTAGTAATATATACTCACCACTTAACACAGTAACATCTGTCTCAGGTGTCCTGTAGGCAAAATTTTCAAGTGCACACTTGAACTACATTTTTCTTCTCTTCCACAAGCATGGCATGGAATATGAATTAGTCCTTTAAGTAGAAAACAAGGCTTGCTTCCCAGACTGCATGAGTACATGTTTTCAGCACAGTATGACAAACAGGCTGCAGCATGTTTTGATATGGTTCACAAAAGTAGCATGTGTCATGGTAGTTAATAACGGTAATCTACTGAAAACAAGCACTCCTCTAACCAAACATGCATAGGTGCATGTGGATGTGCACACATATACACACACCCACACACACACACACGCACACATAAGCAGTGTGTTTTGAAGACAGTCTGGCTTTTGCTCATTCATGTCCTGTATATATATATATATATATATATATATATATATATATATATATATATATATATAGATATAGATATAGATATATATATATATATATATATATATATATAGATATAGATATATAGATACACACACACACACACACATATATATATATATATATATATATATATATATATATATATATATATATACGGTATCTTCCATAAACATAGTTACACTTGATTGTAGAAAACATCAGACTAAGAAAGCAAGTATGATGACAAGGAATGAAATGGTAAGATATTTGTAGAAGGGAAGTGGGATGGTAAGGTCATGTCGGTAGTACAGATAATCAGCATTATAATATTTACATATCATCAGTGATGTTAACATCCCAATGCACAACACCAGCTAAATAACAGATCCTTAGAAGTAATAGAATCATACATTCACAGTACCGGGATAGCATTACAGGCACAGTGTATGATAAACAAAACACAGTTAAAATACAGCAAAGGATAGAATACATAGGCTTCCTTGGCTGGCACAGACGGACGAGGCAACGCTGCCTAGTGCTTGAAGGTCCACTCTTCTAAGCCTGCAAACGGCTTCTTCTTCCAGGTAATTGGGCAGATTGGACAGGTCTGAAAGAAAAAAAATGGCTGAAAGGATTGCAGAGATCTCTCTTCAGTGGTCAAAAACTATTTCTTCTTTCACAGGTTATCTGCCAACTGATTGGAGGTCTCCCTAAAGAGGACACCCCACACTTCAGAACCGGCCATCCAGGAGGGCCTACCTAAGTTTGTGAAGAACAGTAGCCTTAGACAAGTCAACTTTTGCAGGTACTACAAATACCAAAGCCTGTTGGTATATCCATATTATCAGTACAGTAAAATGTACAGTGGGACACATGAAAATGCTCATCTGCAGAAGCAGTGGTAAAGACTCCTGAACAACTTGTCTGTAACTCCAGAATCTAGAAGGACCTAAATTCTTTTCAGTGTCTGGTACACTAGGTAGGAATGAAATCTGGACATGTGAGATGCAGCTGAGTGATGCAAGTCCCAGTGTGACAGGGAAAACACCATCTTGCCTGCCTATCCAATACTTTATACTCCCTATTAGTCTCTAAGCTCTCTGCTGTATCAAAGGGATAAAACATTTGTCCCTAGAAAACCTAGATAGAATCTTACTCCATTCAGCTGGGGGATTGCAGAGGATAATAACATTCCTTTCTCACCTCAGATCTTCAGCAAACAGCAAACAAAAAATCAATTGGCATTGGTGCTTCCCTACTTATTTATTGAAAAAGCAGGCATTTAAGATGTGGATAGCAAATAAGATTGGGAAACATCAAGACAAGTAGAAAGTGGGTTAAATGAGATGGCTGGTGCTTCAGAAGCAGTGAAGAGAGGTTATACAGGTGTAGGCAAAATAAAGGAAAAAATATGGGAAAATGCTAACAAAAATATTGTGAATGACTGGTGACTGTTAAAACACTGCATTATAATTTAAAGAACCTCAGGAACAGGATCAACTATGAGGTACCAAGGAAAGTATCAAAGAGTATTTGGACAATACTCATGGGCATGCAAAATGGCAGCTAGGCAATTATTTTATGACAACATCCTTAGAACATAATCATTTGGCACAGAGATTAAGGAAGCAGAAAGTGGAGAGAGCTTTAGTAAAGTTGAGGGACAACAGGTCTAGGAAAATAATAAAAGACTGGGAAGGAATTAGGGAAATATTCCTGGTATTTTATGCATGCCCTGGTAATGCAGATAAACGAAGTGAGCAAAATAAGATTTTGATGGAGAATTTCATGGTAAACATTTGGCTTGTCGAAGGTGGCGGAGTTACAGACCTAACAGTTAACTCCAAGTATAGAGAAGGGAGAAATAAAAATGGTGATGGGCATTCAGACTACAGAAAGGTCACCTGCGCCAGATTATATACCCATAGAAACCTGGAAGTTGCAAGGAAAGACCATAGTAAGACTATGGAATAAATGTTTAACAGTGTATTGAAAGGCAAGAAGATACCTTCATTCTGGAAGAAAGTGATTGTGGAGGATTTATTTAAAAGATTGGAAGGACCCTGCAATCCTGCCTTGTGTCAATTTCAGTATTAAATCATGTTTAAACTGTGAGCTTTGGCCGGCTAAGACTTGCATGCAATCAACTGAACGCATAAGTGAAGCTAAGTAAATTTTTATCTGCACTTTTATCAAATAATACACAATTTAAAGTAATTTGTTTGTGTTGCATTGAGGAATATCTAGCTGGAATTTGTGATTGTTTTCCAGTAGGTCTTATACAAGTGGTATTTTCAGTTAAGGCTTGTTAAAAAAAACCTGCATAGCCAGTGATAAGTGGGGTAGTTTCCTTCATTGTTATTCAGTTTCTGTCTTATACAAGTGGTACAGTGAATTATTTTCTGTTTAAACTGTGAGTTTTGGCCAGCTAAGAACTGCATGCAATCAACTGAACACATAAGTGAAGCTAAGTAAATTTTTCACAAACACTTCAAGAAACAGCAAATTACACACATAATCCAAGTATAAAGCCAGTACTTTATTCACGATCTGGTACCTCGGCCTTTCGCCTTCAAAGGATCACAGAAACAGTGCATACTATCAAAGTATATATACACATCTTTCTGATAGTATAATTAATCTTAATTTACAAAAGCAACTGCAATTAATCAATTAAAGCAGACACATTAATTTAAGGTAACATTCACAGTTAAACTAACAATAAAATTTGCAGTTCATTTTAAAGTAAATTTTAAAGTCAATTTTTATCTGCACTTTTATCAAATAATACACGATTTAAAGTAATTTGTTTGTGTTGCATTGAGGAATATCTAGCTGGATGTTGTGACTCTGTTTTTCAGTAGGTTCCCAGCCACCCTCCCTGTTTTTGTCTTGGTGTTAATCTTGGTGGCTTTGAAACTGCCCGCCCCTCTTGTAAATTTGCACTTGGATACTCCTCCTGGGCCCATCTCATTTGCTCACTCAAAAAAAAAAAAAAAAAATTTATCTGCTTTTACTGTATTTGTGTTTCTTCCTACTTTATTTTGCTTTTGCGTCATCTTAAAAGTACTCAGTTGTATTTATTACTGCTTGGTGTAACTCATTCTAAGCCTTCTAGTTTAAGCATTTGGGCTTCAGACCAGTTGTTTTACATTAAGAAGGTTTGTGGTCTGCACTGTAGTGGCAGGACAGGTAGCTTACATCCTTCTGAGTTGGGAAATGCTGATTGAGGGCTCAGTGTTTGTTATTCTAAAAGTGTATTAATTCTGATTTAAGCACTTGGGCTTCAGGCCATTTATTTTACATTAAGAAGGTTCGTGGTCTGCACTCTTGTGGGAGGAGAGGCTGGACTCTGCCCTTCTGAGCTGGGAATTTCTGGTTAAAGGCTTATAGTGCCTGCATATTTGAACTGCTTCTTACTGAAATTGGTACACCTTGTTTGCTGTAGCATAGACTAGATCCAGGCCTGCTGAATCTAGCTTTGTTTGTATAACTTGAGCACTAATCCAGGCATTCTTTAAAGTATTCAATTGCATTTATTACTGCTTGGTAGTAACTTGATTAAAGTGTAGCTATCATTCTAAGTCTTTTGGATTAAGCACTTGGGCTTCAGACCAGTTGTTTTACATTAGGAAGGATTGTGGCCTGCACTGTGGTGGCAGGACAGGTAGCTTACATCCTTCTAAGTTGGGGACTGCTGACTGAGGGCTCAGTGTCTGTTATTCTAAAAGTGTATTAGTTCTGGTTTAAGCACTTGGGCTTCAGGCTAGTTATTTTACATTAAGAAGGTTCATGGTCTGCACTCTTGTGGGAGGAGAGGCTGGACTCTGCCCTTCTGAGCTGGGAATTTCTGGTTAAAGGCTTATAGCGCCTGCATATTTGAACTGTTTCTTACTGAAATTGGTACACCTTGTTTGCTGTAGTATAGACTAGATCCAGGCCTGCTGAATCTAGATTTATTTGTATGCTTGTTTGCTTGTTATTTCCCTGAAACGCGAATTCCACCTAAAACGTAGCTTTTCAGTGCTTCTGTGGATCCCTAGTGACATCTGCATTGCTTACTGTACTTATTTCCTTGTTTCACTTGAAAGAAAGTTACTGTTTGTCGTTTTTGCATTTAAGTTACCTGTAACACATTGCATTTAAGTTACCTGGCACTTGCTCACTAAAGCAATTATATAAGTCAGCACTAAAAAAATTAAAAGCACTACACCCTCACAAACTCCCCTTGAGTACCTTGTTCTCCATTGGCCCTTTTTGCAATTATAAAGGAATTCCCAATACTATTCTAGCATGTCCAAAGGTCAGTTGTCAATCTCCTCTCCGGTCCAGCTGGTGAATCTGGGAATCTTGAGGCAATGTTACAACTGCCTCATGTACACAGACAACCCTCTCCTCCTCCCAACAAATTCCAACACGTGAGAGATGCAACCATATAGCCAAACTGGAGGCTAAGCTCTCTCAACTCAGTACTGGCGTAACCAGTCAGGAGGAGAAGGAAACCACACTCAGTACAATTCCAGTCTCGCATAGACCTACCACGACAGCAAACCAAACACATAAACACACAAAAACATACTCAGAGGCTCTAAATAAAAATCTGCCTAAGCAGCAGAGACCTCCAAAGCAGACACCCAAGCAACCGCTACCCCAAAACAAAACACGTGCAACACATAGCTCACAAAGCCAGTGTGCCGAACAGTCACAGCCCTTAAGGCTAAACAACACACCTGATACACTTGTAATAGGTGACTCTATCATCAGGCACACTGACGTCACGCTCACCAGGCTGAACAAGGAGAAGGTCACGGTGAGCTGCCTGTCGGGCGCTAGGATCCGCCACATAACACAAGCACTCAGGTCACTCCAAGGCAAGTACAAATATGACTCAGTCATTGTCCATGCTGGTGTGAATGACCTGAGACGTACCTCCCTGGACTACATGAAAAGAGACATAGAGGAGCTCTCTGAGCATGTAGCCTAGGCCGGTATGACCCTGACCTTGAGTAGCATCTTACCCTCACCAAGAATGATGCCACAATATGAAGACAAGATGATTAATTTCAACAATTGGCTTAAGTATTGGTGTCATTCAAAGGGATCAATGCCTGTCAGCCTGGGATGACATGCTCGACAAGCCACGATGCTTCGCTAGGGACGGCTTGCACCTGTCACCCCTGGGCTTTTGGATATTGGCAAAGGCTCTTGCTACCCCCATAGTGCCTTTTTTAGGCAAGGTTCAAAAGACAAACACACCTCCATAGGTATCACAAGGGATAAGAAACTAAGAGTAATGCTACTCAACACCAGAAGTCTAAACCTCAAGATGCATGCACTCGAAACTCTCCTTAGCATGGAGAACATCGATATCTGTGCAGTAACAGAAACCTGGTTCAAGGCTCCCGAGAGCACGCCAGCACTACCAGGTTATACATCATACCATGCTTTTCGGCCCCAAAACTTGGACCGAACCAGAAAAGGAGGGGGGGTATCAATATTCGTCAAATATACCCACACCTCCAGGTTGGTGACACAGCACGAAGCATCAGAGACTATCCATGTGCAACTAACAGTGGGTAAAACTGCCTTCCAGTTTATAGCCTGCTACAGACCACCCTCCCAAACCCAGGAACCCCACTCAGCCTTCCTGAGAACACTGGAAAATATGAAGGTCTTTCCAAACACCATTATATTGGGCGACTTCAACTACCCAAACACAGACTGGGAGCATTACTCTAGCTCCAACACCCTAGTTCAAAGGTTCCTAGAATTTATAAACTCAAATGCTATGGAACAACTTGTTACCACTCCCACAAGAGGGGAAAACATACTGGACCTGATCATCACCAACATGGGGACTCTGTGCTCCAGACCAGAAGTGTATCCCTCACTGGTAAGATCAGACCATAAACTAATCTCACTGGATATTCACATCCTGACCCCACCCCCTGCCCAGAAAACCACAGTGAAAAACTTCTCTAAAGCAAATTTCACACTCTTCAAAACCGAGGTGGAATCCTTCAAAGCCCCCGGGCCTGTGGAAAATATGGCCCAGACCGCAGAATCCTTTATAAACGCATTCTATGAACACCTTCAGGAATGCATGGATCATGCAATCCCAAATAAAACCAAGACCCAATCCTCCAAAGGCAGACGTCCTGTCTGGTGGACCCCAGCTATAAACAAACTATACAATAGAAGGAGGAAGCTACTACATGATAGAGCAAAATCCCAAAAGGGGAAGGCATCTCTGATCAGTGTTAGCAAAAAACTACAGGCACTCATAGAATCGTCTAAGGCCAGCCTCGAGAGACAAATTGCACAGGACACCAAGGATAATCACAAGGCTTTCTTTAGTTATGTTAGGAACCTGGGTGGGAATTCCCAGATATGCTCAGAATTAGTCCAAAATGACAAAAAATACACCGAACCCACAGACATTGCCAACATCCTAGCTGACAGGTTCAGCGCAAACTCCCCCCCCCACCAAAAGGGCAAATATCTATCCCAGCAGAGTGCTGCCCCCCTGACATCTCAGATGCTCAGGTAAGAGCCACCCTCTCCAAAGCAAAAAACACAGCATCAATGGGACCAGACGGTGTCCCGGGCTGCGTCCTACATGAACTCCAAGAAGAGCTAAACCCAAACATAAAACTACTGTTCAGTCTCAGCCTTACCACAGGATATGTACCCAAAGAGTGGCGTACAGCAACAGTGGTCCCTCTCCACAAAGGTGGTGCCTCAATGGATCCTGGAAACTATCGCCCCATAAGCCTGACTAGCTTGGTCTGCAAAGCTATGGAAAGGATCATCATGGACCTCATAAATAAAGATATTGGGGACCTACAGACACTGGATCCTACCCAGTTCAGTTTTGTTAAGGGCAGATCCTGCCTCTTAAACCTGGTCGATTTCTTTGAAACAGTCACCAAGGCCATTGACGAGGAGAAGGTGGTCCACACAGCCTACCTGGACCTCGCAAAAGCCTTTGATACAATACCCCACTCGGGCATTATAGATAAGCTCACCAGCTTAAATATAAACCCCTATGTCACTAGATAGGTTGCAAACTGGCTCAAGGACAGAACCCACATGGTTAGAATTGCTGGAGCCATGTCAGACTCCAAACCAGTTACAAGTGGCATCCCACAAGGCTCAGTCCTGGGACCTCTCTTGTTCGGTATATATTTCTTGGAGGTACAGGCCAACACGGAAGGACTGTGGCTGACCAAGTTCGCAGATGACTGCAAACTGGGCGCCATAATCGACTCTCCAGCTGACACAAGCATCCTCCAAAAGGGCCTCATAGAAACAGACAACTGGTGCCAGCGCCATGGCCTCAAGCTAAACGCCAAAAAGTGTATAGTCATCCCCTTTGGCAAAAACAAAGTGCCCAGAAATTACCACATAGGTGGTAATCCATTAAGTACGGAAGAAGTAATTAGGGACCTGGGGACCCAAGTTGATGGCAACTTCTCATTTGACAACCACGTAGCCAAAGTGGTTAGAAAAAACATTTTATATAGTCCACCTAATCATGAAGGGATTCACATCTAGATCAGGGAAGGTCATCGTGCCTCTTTACTCATCCCTCATCAGGCCCATAATTGAGTACAATGCCCCTTTTGGGATGTACCTTACCAGACGCCTGCAGCAACTGGAAAGACCCCAAAAGTACCTCACCAAGAGGATCAAAGGGCTCAAACAGATGCCATATGCTGCCTGGTTAAAGAAACTCCAGCTCTACTCAGTGGCATACCACCTGCTCAGAGGCGATCTGTGCCTGACGTATAAAGCCATGTCCAACCCGGAATTAATGGACATGCTGCACCTCAGAAAATCCAAATCCCATCGAGCTACGCTCGAGAGACTTGAACCTCAGCACTGAAATAAATAGGACATGCTGGAGGGACAGATTCATAACCCAGAGACTCCCTTCACTCTGGAATAAAATCCCAGTCCAGGTTAGGCAGAGTCCCTCATTGACTCTCTTCAAGAGGAATCTTGATGAGTGGATGGGGGATCGTAGGTTTACCCCGGGTATCACTTCTGTGTCACTGTTAGACAGAGGCACAGTATACTAACCTCGAAAAAGGGCATAGCAAAATAAATTTAAAATGGGTGGCAAAAGCCAAACACACTCTGGCTAGGCTTATAAATGCCCTAGGGCAGATAGCCTAGTATGAACCTATGACTGCAAAGTATTCATGTCTATATTAACAAACAAGTTGGCAAGCATGTTAAGATGTTAGGATAACTCCTCTCTCTTCAGCCACATTGCATTCTCTTATATTACAATTGTTCACAACTGATTTAATTTCCCCCTGCTATTGTACTGCAAACCTCAGTTATGCAAAATTCTGAATTCATTAACTTCTAAATCTCTAAATGAACATGACTTGCTAAGCTAGGCCTGCTCTTGGACTGCTTTTCACCATTTCTGCTCTTAGCTTTTTTTTCCATATCACTAGTGATTTCTACATCTCTACTTGAACCTATTAATGTAAGAATAGTAGTCATTGTTAGATTGAGTATTATTTAAATCTCTATTAGTTTTGATGTAAATACTGTACTTTATTTTTATTTTTTAATTTTAAATTCTCTTATGTAATTTTGTTTCTTAGTACTATCGTTCTGATGTAATTTCTACATTTTATTATTGTAATGTTTTGTAACTGGAGCTTTTCTCCCCGGGTCTCCACTGAAAATGGGCAATTCAGCCACGTCAGGCACTTCCTGGTAAACAAATGTAAAATAAATAAATGCTGCCAAAGGTGATAGATACACACCAGTGTGGATATGTAGAGGGGAGGCTGACATTTAACAGCATTAGCAGAACTTTAATGATTCAGAAAGGATCAGAGGATGAAGTTACGATTGCTGCTGGTAATTCAGGATTCAAAGAAAACATTTATAGATTCATAGATTGTTACTCAGCTAATGACCCATGGGGGGGGGGGGTGCTTTCTAAGCCTTGCCAAGTTTTCTCAAAAGAATAATGACATTCTGTATCCAAATAGGACATTGACCATCCAAGCATTTATAAGTTAACTCCGTCCATAAGGGACATGGGTGCCAGCCCAGTGTAAATTTCCTATTCCTCATCCACTGGTCTAAGTTGTGCTTAAATTGGGTGATAGACAAAGTCAGCTTCACATAAATGGGCAGCCTGTTCTATGGGAGGGGCAGCCTTTGGGACACATAGCTGTCTCTCCAGCATGTTCTGTTTAAGTCACAGGCAACATTCAGGTCCCTAAACCTTGTATTTCTGGTACTGTTTGACTTACGAATATGCAGGAGATTCATAAGTTTGGGGTTTGCCTTGTAAGCCAGGCATAGATCACCCCTCAGTAATCTATAGGACACTGAGTAGAGTGAAAGGGCTTTAAGGCACTATTTGATAGGGTAAGATGGGAATTTATGGGTAGAGAAATGTCTGAATGTGTTTCTCATATCAAAATAATCACATTAACAAGGAAGATATATAAAGTCAGAAGTAAGGGTAAAAGTTGAGGGGGTGAGGAGGGCATGAAGAGGACTTTATCTGACAAACTGAGTTTGTCTACAGAAATAAGGCAGGGATATACACTTTTCCCTGTTGTTGCTTGCAATATACATAAAACCATTAGCAATGAAAATAAAAGGTGAAAATATCCAATGGTATGAATAGAAGGGGTGATGGGAAGGAATAGCATTGTTTGAGGATGACATTAATATATCTGACAAATCCAGAACAAGATGATTCTGTGTTGTGAAATGCTTCAAAACAGTTCCAAATGTATTGAGGTTATAAAAATAAATGTAGATAAAACAAAAACAATAGATGCAAACTATGTGCACATATATGAATTAGTGCAGTAATTCCCTTACATTAGGGAACAGAAAACATGAAGTACCTAGGAGTATGAATTAGTAAAGACTCATTATTACTAGCAAAGATGAAGTGGGGGGAAACTAAACAAAATAATGCAAAAAGTAAGGGAGTGGAAGTGATTATGAATCTAGATAGTAAGACACATGCAGTGACAATGTTTTTGGTCCTCTTGATTCTGCGTTTGCCTGTCATATTTCTATTAACCTGATGATAAATTATGTCAAGAAATAAATAAAATGAACAACAAAATAAAGAATGTTATCTGGGAAAAAAAGAAGCCCAGGGTTAAGTGGGATAAGATGAGCCTAGCAGCAGAGCAAGGGAGTATGGGTTTGTCTGATTTAAAGGGGTACTTTACAGCTACACAATTAAGGCTACTGTGTGTGTTACAAATAGAGGAATATAAACTGAAATGGAAAGATTGGATGACCAGGGTATGAGTTCCTCCTATCTGACAAGTGCAAGCGGCTGTTTTAATGGAAATAATCAGGGAGAACATTATGCATACAAAGTCACAGATAGTAAATTGTAAAATAAGCTAATGATGGTATGAGATGCAGAGATTTTGCTAACATGGTACCCAAATAAAAGGATAGAAAGAAGACAAGAAACAGCAGTTAGTAACTGGGGGATGTCAGCCAAGGAGCCAAGGCACTGGAAATGAATTACCTATGAAAGAAAGCCAAGACAATGGCAGGAAGCAAAATAATTGTTTGGGTTACATGATAGGGATGGGCTTACGTATTTTGGAATAATAGTATATAAGCAGAGAGAGAGAGAGAGAGAGGAGTGATAGGTAAGCGGCTGCCCCTGTTGGAACTAAAAATGGATAGGGCTATAAAAAGGGAGAAAATTAATAGGGTGTACAGAACTACACATAATAATTACAAAAATCAGTCACACAAATTCAAGCAGGATTGAGGGTGGAAATTACAAAGGATCAACAGGGGAAGTATACAGGGTTTTTAAATATTTGAGTCAGTCAAGAAAATTCATTACATTTGCATGGAAATTCCTGTACAGATACCTTTATACTCAAAGTAGATTTCAGAAGATCTTCCCTCAGGTTGGAGGTGCGTGAGGAATGAAAGGGGAAACTGGGAGTGTGTTTTAGGGAATGTGCAGAGTTGAATGACTTTAATGGCACATTGCAAATGCCCTATGTCAGATGGCAGCTGAACATGGGGAAGTTACTAAATAGATGATGATGACTATGATGATACTAAGTTGGAGTAGGGGAATTAGAACATCAGAACATCAGATGGCCTTACTAACTTTATGTTAGCAGCCAAAAAAGTGACATATGGAAGGCGAAAATCAAGGGTTATCCTGACCTTTGAAGATTTGGTAGATATTATAAAGGAAATAAAGCAGCTGGAGAGAGATTTATTAGACAAAGGAAACAAGATGCATACCCCTATATGGAATGCATGGGACCTTTACAGTCACAATGGGGACCACAGTGATGGGAAAGACAATAGAGCAACAATAAAATGTAGTGAATGGCATGAAGGTTTATTGGCTGGAAAATGTTTATAGTTTGAAATGTCAAAAAAAGTTTATGAAAAAGTGGATATGTAAACTCAATGAGTATATGATTGTGATGTGATATGATACTGATTAGGATTTTGGATACATCTCACCTGAGAGTTATATTAGGTAAGCACATGACCCTCATCAAGGAGGGTCAGTGTAACAGGAAATCACAACATTTGAACCTAAACCTAACCACCTTACATTCTCCTCTTTGTCAGACAAGAGTGGCGGCTGCGCCTTTACCCCCTGTCAACACCAATGCTTCTCTTGTGCCAATGTCCACAAAAGTCCGGCTGATACACAAGGCAGTCATATGTCTAGTACTGTTAGGGTCCTTCTTCATTTCTTCTTGTTGCTTTTCATCAGCACCAAAGAAATCTCATCTCATCACTGTAGTGCCTCCTGTTCATCAACTGCTTTGTAGTTTTTCTTCAGAGAACACAAAGATAACACATGCTTGATTGCAAAATTGTAAGCAAATGCCTACTTGAAAACAAGTAACTGCATTTTTACATATTTTTTTTCCTTTATCTTCCTTTTCTATTAGGAAATGGAGACCAGACAGTTTGAGAAGAAACAGGAAAAATAAGGTGTTAAATGAAGCTCAGCAAATGTGAATCATAAAGGGAAGCAGTAAAAGACAGCAAACATGTAAATACATCAATTGCAGTTCTATTCTGAAAATGTTTCTAATATTCAAAAGACTTTCAAAACATGGCTATTAAGCAGTTTTCAGAGATATAAAAATCTACCCATCAGCCACAGCACTACCAAAGGAACTGATCCTTGTTGCACCTTGACTAGTGCACGTGTTGGAACACCCACTGATAATGTTGGACTCCAAGGCTTCAGTGGTGAATCAGCCGAGCACTTCAGCAGTTTAATCAAGTTAAACCCTCTGTAACTACATTTAATTCAGCTCCTGTCTTACTGCAGCCTTCCCTTGACCATAAAACTGTTCAAAGTAGTATTTCAACACAGCCTAGAAAACCACTGAAACATTAGGGTCCTACATCAGTACCCTCATTGGATCAAAATTTGGATAGAACAATGATATACAAAATTTGCATTCACCCATGAAGGTTCAGAAGGGCAAAAAAGCAAAGAAATTAAAGTTATGTATTCACCATAACCTGCATCTGTGTTGTCCATTTTCATGCTTCCTCAACCACTGGGTATTGGATCCAACCTCTAATCTGACTCAGCTGCATTTACTAGACTCTTCGATCCAACTCTCAAGCTCCTCCCTCTACCCATAATGCCCTGGTCAACCTGCAATACTTGAGATCAAGTTTGCTGCCTTATAAGCCATATACAGAACTAACCATAGGTTAAAACAAAAGTAAGGCTAGTAGTAGCACACTGGGGCTCAAACCTGTAACAGAGTTTCCACAATAACCATAAAGTCATTCCTACAGCTTATAGGAAGGGGGATGGAGGATGGGGAGTTGAGGAAGAATGAAAACAGGCAACACAGATGCATAGTTATGGTGAATATATAACTTTAATATTTGATGTCCTTTTCTTCAGCCATTGGGATACAGCTCTAGCTATGTGAGCCTTGGGTGGTCCTCATGGGAGGATATTCTGGAGTACTGCAGAACCAAAGGCAGCCCTGCTCAGGGAAGTCAAATATAATTTATAATGAGCAATAAAGGTATGACCATAAGATGAGGTAGCTGCTGCCCAATTGTTGTCATTAGAAATTCTAGACCAGAAAGTGGATGATGCATCCATGGACCTGGTGAAATGTGCTTTAGGAGGCCTTGGTAGGGACAGACTTAGCTGACTGCAAGCAAACAAAATGCAATCACTAAGCCATTTGTCTATAGTAATTTTTTGAAGCTGGTGAGCCCAATTTGTTTGGGGAGAAAGAGACAAACAATTGCTCTAACTTTCTGAAATTTTTTGTTCTGTGGAGATAAAAACAGAGTTATATACATCCAAAATATGGAGCATGTATTCTCCTTTGTTAGCAAACCTGGGAAAGAAAACAGGTGAATTAATGGCTTGATTATTATTTGTTTCAGAGGCTACTTTAGACAAAAAGGATGGATTGGTCCATAAGGTAACTCTGTCTTTGTGGAAGTTGAGATATGGAGTTTTGGAAGACAAAGCCCGCAGTTCAGAAATTTGTCTCGGAGAGGTAATAGACACTAGAAAAGCAGTTTCCAGGATAAAGATTTTAAATCAGATTTAGCTGATGGTTCAAAGGGTTTCTGAGTTAACCCTTGCAGCACAACTGTCAAACCCCAGGGAGGTGTGGGGTCCCTCACTGGGGGCCTAACCAATGAAGTATCTTTGAGAAAAGCCTTGCACAACTTTGAAGAAGCTAATGAGGAAGCATTCTCACCTGAATGAAAATTACATATGGCTGCCAATTTCACTTTGACATTAGAGAAACTAGCTCATTCTTGAAAAATAGATGCTTAAACCGTATTACAGCAGAAGTAGGAGCAGTGAAGGGGTTCAATTCTCTCTAGCTGTAGAGCCCAAATAGAAAATCTTTTCCATTTTCTTTCGTAGATCTTCCTTGTACAGGCCTTGTAGGAAGATATCAGTATCTGTTGGACTGGGTAGGAAAGCCTGGGCTTTCTAACCATCAGTGGAACTGGAGAAACCATGCAGTCAACTTGAGGTCTGGAACATCCGGATCACACATCCCTGTGTGATGAGAGAGAAGGTCTGGACTGGGGCCCGGTATCCAAGGTGGCTATAGAAGATGAGACCAAAGGAAAGAGAACCACACCTGACAAGGCCAAAAGGGGGCAATGAGGAAATGGTGCTCTTCAACTGAAGTACCTTCTGTAAGAATTTTGGAATTAGAAGTATCGAGGGATAACAGTAAAGGAGACTAGAAGGCCAAACATGGACTACAGCACAAGGGGATAAGATAGAGTCCCTCCAATGTGTTGATGTACTGAAGCACAGACATGTTGTCCATTTAAATCAAAATTGTCCCTACAGGAGGAGCATTCTGGAAGGCCTGCAACACTAGAAGGACTGCTCTCATCTATAGGCCATTGATGTGCAAATTGGTCTCTTCTGGAGACCACGTGCTTTAGACCGTTTCTCCCAGAATATGTCCCCCAACCCAGTTGGGAGGCATCTGTGGTTACCGTGGCTACTGAGGGCAGAAGTACAAAAGGGTGGCCCTGGGAAACTTCATCTGATTAAATCCACCAATGTAGATTTTTTTTGTATACTCAAGTGAGTTTGATCAGGAAGGACAAGGGATGGTGAAGAATGCGCATATAAAAATGGCCCATAGTAACTAAGGTTATGGTTGCTGCAATTGACCCTAAGACCTGAAGAATATGTCTGGCTGGGGGAGAAGGGTGTGTGACAATTTGCTCCACTTGACATATGATGGTCTGTACTCGGTGTGGTGGAAGAGAGACTATCTGACTGTGTTCAATTGAGCACCTATGACCTCCAGGCTCTAAACAAGTTACATATGTTGACTGAGATGCCTAGAGATTGAAATAACTGGGGCAAAATAGTCCCTGGATATCTCTGCAAGATGCCTGGTTGGGGCGGTGAGAAGCCAGTTGTCTAGGTATGGAAACACTGGGAATCCCAGCAGTCTCAAGTGAGCTGCCACCACTGCCATACATTTAGTAAACACCCTTGGGTCTGTGGTGAGATGAAAGGGCAAGGCTCTGAACTGGTAGTGACTGCCCCCCAGCCAAAACCACAGAAATCGTTGGGACCATCTGTTCATCTTGATGTGATAGTATGCATCCTGAAGAATGATGGAGCACATCCAATCATGTTTGCTTAAAAATGGCAGAATGGACTGAACTATGATCATTCAGAAGTTTGACTTCTTTACAAATTGATTCAGTTTGCTTAGGTCCAAAATAGGTCTCAGGTCCCTAGTTTTCTTTGGCACTAAAAAGAATCTAGAGTAAGTTCAGAATCCTTTCTGGTCTGGTGGAACTTCCTGGATGACTCCTTTTTCTAGCAGCTTTTGAATTTCTTGAGCTGTTGCCTTCCTCTGAATGGGTGGAACATTGGGCAGCCCTATTCTTTTGGTTCCAGGAATCTGGGAAAATGGTATGAAATAACATTGGATATAATTTTTAGCACATAAGAATCTTTTGTTATTGATGTCTAGGTATCAGGGTGCAGAGACAAGCATCCAACAACTGCTTCCAGAGGTGAGCAGTCAGGCAAACTTTCAGGAGCATTGAAAATCTTAATCTGAAAAGCAGTCTTGGAAACCCGGGTTCTGCAGGCCTCCCCTGCCATGAAGATGGCTACTTCCATTAGAATTTTCCCCACTGTCTCTGGGGGAGATATCCCCAAGTGAATCTTGGAAAGAACCCTAGTACTTAAGGAACCACATTTTCTTACCTCCTTGTTGATTCCTGGAAAAAAATGGCTGAGGAGTAGATATGTCTATTCCATCAAAGGGAGCACTTATGAATGAAGACTTGAAAGGCTCAGCAAAGTCACACAAGTGCATCCAGGGATGTTTCTTAACAGATATGCTTGAACTAGCCACCCATAAAGTATCCTCAGCAGCCGGAAGGCAAAGGTCACTGTGGAAAAAATGTACTTCCCCAATCTGTGCAATGCTCTGGACTCTCTGATAGGGGATGGACACAGGAGCTCTGCTCTACCAGCTCTTTCTTTGTGGCTGCCACCACAACCATGGCATCAACAAGAAGTCCCTTTCTCTAGTAAGGCCTGTCCTGGGGGGGGCAAGAAACTTAGCAAGATGACGGGAATGGGTTCTACAGTATCCAGTTCTTTCCACTCCCAGGGACAGACTAGATTTATAAGCTCTTTAACAGTGGGAGTCACCCAAGACTAGATGGGCTAGACCCAAAAGCTTCTACGAATGCTGACTCCTCCTGGGAGGGAGAATTGAAGGACCATCCACTTTCTGCTTGAGAATTTCTAAGATATCTGCAAAGGAGACATCATCTGTTGGAGATCTGGGGGACCCCTCCCCTTCATCAAAGTCAGTATCTTTGATGAGAGACTCCTGAGGGGACTCTATGCATCTTCTTGTGCATGTAGATACAGATCCCCCACCATGCCCCAAGATTCTCACTACACCTTTCTGAACATACTGGAAAACATCAATATACAACCAAACACCCTAATACTCGGTGATTTCAACTACCCTGCCATTAACTGGGAAAACTACTCGTGTACCAACACCTTTGCCCAGTGGTTCTTGGAATTAATAAATTCCAGTGCCCTGGATCAACTAATCCATAGTCCCACCAGGGGCTCCAATATCCTAGACCTGGTCATTACCAACATGGGAAATTGATGCTCCACACCTATGGTCACCCCCTCGTTGGTCAGATCAGACCATAAGCTAATCACCCTTAACATCCACATCCCACCCCCACCCCCAGTAAGGAAACCTCCATAAAAAACTTCTCCAAAGCCAACTTCATGCTACTCAAGTCAGAAGTAACAAACTTCATGACACCCATGCAGACGGGAACTGAAAGTTCGACTGCTGAGTCCTACACTAAGGCACTGTATGAGCACATCCACTGATGCATGAATCGTGCCATCCCAAATAGAACCAAGATGCTCTCCTCCAAAAAAGGAAGCCAATCTTGTGGTCCCCTGCCATAAACAAACTTTACAACAAAAGGAAGAAACTGTTGCAGAAAAGAGGAAAATCCCAGGATGCAAAAAACTCCCTTACCAGCCTCAGTAAAAAGCTGAGATCCCTCATAAAATCTTCCAAAGCTAGTTATGAAAATAAAATTGCCAAAGATTCCAAAGACAACCACAAGGCATTCTATAACTATGTCAAGAATCTAAATGGCAATGCTCAGATCTGCTCTGAGCTACAACAGAATGGCATTAAATATACTGATCCCAAGGATATTGCAAATATCCTGGCAGATCGATTCAGTGCCAACTTCACCCCCCTCTCACCCCCTAAATGGCCCATCTCAATACCAGAAGATTGCCAAATTCCGGTAATAACGGCCACACAGGTAAAAATGCACTCTCCAAAGCTAAGAATACAGTATCCATGGGACCAGATGACATCCCGGGCTGTGTACTACATGAACTACAAAATGAACTGGCACCTCACCTAAGTGTCATGTTTAATCATACCCTCACCTCAGGCGTCATGCCCACTGAGTGGCGCATAGCTACAGTTATCCCACTCCACAAGGGGGGATCCACCTTGGATCCTGGGAACTACCGCCCCATCAGTCTGACGAGCCTGATCTACAAGGCCATGGAACATATTATCATGGAACTTATAAACAAAGACATTGGCAACCTTAAAACACTGGACTCCATCCAGTTTGGGTTCGTGAAGGGCCGATCTTGTCTCCTGAACCTGATTGACTTCTTCGAATCAGTCTCCAGAGCCATGGACGAGGGTAAGGCAGTCCACACAGCCTATCTGGACCTTGCCAAGGCCTTTGACACCATCACCCACTCTGGAATCATAGATAAACTTACTAAGCTGGGCATTAATCCCTACGTCACTCGATGGGTTGCCAACTGGCTTACTGACAGAACCCACACTGTAAAAGTAGCTGACTCCAAATCCATCTCCAGACACGTGACAAGTGGAGTACCTCAAGGTTCAGTCCTGGGATTTCTTTTGTTTGGCATCTACTTCTCTGAAGTACAGGCCAACACTAAGGGACTCTGGCTAACAAGGTTCGCAGATGACTGCAAACTGAGAGCCATTACTGAATCCCCAAATGATGTCGATACTCTACAAAAGGGTCTTACAGAAACAGATGCTTGGTGCCAGAGCCGTGGGCTCAAGCTCAATGCCAAGAAATGTATAGTTATCCCTTTTGGGAAAAAACATGTACCCGTGAATTACCACATAGGTGGCAGTACACTAAACACCAAAAGTGTGATAAGAGACTTAGGGACACAGGTGGACAGTGGTCTCACCTTCAATAACCACATCGCCACAACAGTCAGGAAATCCTTCTATGTGGCACACCTCATCACTAAGGGCTTTTCATCCAGAAAAAAGGAAGTCATTGTCCCACTGTATTCATCCCTCATTAGATTCATTATAGAATACAACGCCCCATTTGGTATGTACCTCTCAAGACATCTGCAACAACTGGAAAGGCCACAGAAATATCTCACTAAAAGAGTCACAGGCCTAAAGCAGATGCCCTATGCTGACCACCTTAAAAAACTCCAGCTATACTCTGTCGCATATCCTCTACTCCAAGGCAATCTCTGCTTAACATACAAGGCCATGTCAAACCCAGAGCTGTTGGACATGCTACACTTAAAGAAATCCCAATCCCTCAGAGCCACATGCTCCAGGGTTCTAAGCCTTGTCATCACAATAAACAAAGCATGCTGGAGGGATAGGTTCCTGGCCCAGAGACTCCCCAGACTCTGGAATAGACTACCCATACATGTCAAGCAGAGCACCTCTTTGACACTCTTCAAAAGGAACCTTGATGATTGGATGGGAGAAAGGAAATTCACCCCAGGGATCATGTCAGTCTAGACAGGGGTCCAGAGAAGTAAATAGTGTGGGAAGAAATAGCCAGGGGAATTGTTATGGCTAGGCTTCTATAGGCCATAGGGTGGATAGCCTAGTACCAACCTATGAACCTATGTTCTCTTATGGGGAGCCTCTTCAGTATACAAGACATCTTTGGTAAATCAGCAGATGGTACTGCTGCTGGTTTAGAAAATTGGAGTAAACAAGATCTTCATTTAAAGAAATGTTACTCCTCATAATCAAAAGTCTCACTGCAAACCGTTTCATAGGAAGGGATCTCAACAGAAGAAGCAAGCCAACTACATCCCAAGTTCAACAAGAAAAGGCAGAAATTATACAGTTGTAGATCTTCATAATAACTCTCTCTCCCAGTAATATCCCACAAGGCAGATTTCAGAGACATCTTTCTATGTGCCAGGAAATAACCACAAACAAAAGGGTTCTGCATAAAATTCAACAAATCAATGAAACACATGTGGTCCCAGAACCTCAAGGACAGCTTGTTCAACAGACAGACTCACTTTAAATGCAAACTTCTTTATCAAAACTTTAACTGTCAAAGTCGAGTCCCAAAATTTTGAAAAATGTTAATTTAAAACCTTTTTTTTTTTTGCAGAGAAGCCATGCATACTGCACTTTTCACTTTTAATACACAACCTCTGAAGTCACTGTACTTCACGGGAAGGGGAAAAGTTACATTTTTCAAATATCAGAATTCGCAATTATGACCTTGATACTCCAAATGGCACCAAAAGGTAGTAGAGCCTTGAGCTGATGGATCAAGACCTAACACTGTAGGAACATATCAAGTCCCCACTCAATGAGAACTGCAACTCGATCAGTCACTTACATTACACTACATTGTAGTACTTCTACATTGTACAGCTTATAAACAAAGGGACTGTGTCTAGATCTAGGGATATCATTGTCTCCCTTTACTCAGCCCTCATTAGGCCAGTCATTGAAAATAATGCCCCCTTTGGTATGCAACTGTCCAGACACATGCAACAACTGAAACACTCACACAGATACCTTACTAAAAGGATACAAGGCCTAAACAATATGTCCTACATAGATCGACTCAAAGCCCTGTCACTATACTTGATATCCTACAGACTGCTAAGAGATGACCTGTGTCTGGTATACAAGGCATCTTTCGACCCATAACTGATGGAGTTACTGCATAATATCAAGTCAACTGGTATCATACCTCTCAACCTGGAAACATCAAAAATCTGGGCAAGGTCCATGAAAATTAGGCACAAATCTGTATGCTGATTAATGTAAAATTTGCATACATAATTACGTAACCCCACCCACTCCAATGGAATTATGGGATACCAACTTTCAAATACAAACTGAAGAACAACCAAAATATGGCACCAGATTCTTCCTGTGGCCATTCCAATGTCCCATTTCCTGGCTATTTCACCCCATTTACCATAAACACTAATGCATGCATACTGCTTTAATTCTACAATGATTTGGATTTTATTTTTACATTGTATAGCACAATGCAGAAACACTAATAGATATCTGCTAAACAAAGCAATACTGACTCACTATGAAAATAGACTTGTCGTTAAAACTTCTCTGCCCTTGAAACTCACATTCATTGAAACCCACACCACATCCAAAGAAAATGCATCTGGCCAGTGGTGGATAAAGGCTACCTTTGGGCTGTTTTCAAATCATAGGCCCCTTGCACACAAAACAAGAAACATACATGCATTCTTTGATACACCTTCCTTCCTGACTTTATTAAATTATATTTCTTGTATAATACAAAGTGAATTTTAAATTTATTGAACATTTTCCAGTAGGCAGGAAACAGTTATCTTAAGACTTTCAGTAAACAATGCCAATACTACAAAGATCATATTTTTCAACGTGTTTTGTGTGTGCCCAATTTCATACTTAGCATGACATTTTGCTACATCCTTCACTTCTAGATCCAATAACATGGAAGTGCAAGGTACAACTCAGATGTGTTTCTTAAGTGCACTTATATAATAATGCCCCTTCTTATGCAGTGGTCTGAGTAGATAAGATATAATTGACACAGCAAAAAAATATATATATCATTTAACACAGGCAATATGTTGTATGAGGTATAATGAAACAAAGAGCTTGTTTCCATTGCATCAGCTTAATATGCCCTTTACAGACAAGGGAATGACGATGACAAGACCACTAGTCTGTGCTTCCACAATGAAGGTTATCACCAGCACACAGGATATAAAAAAACAAAGAAGAAAAGATAACCCCCAAGTAATCAACTCAGGCATACGCCATAAAAAGGAACATCATTTTAGCTTGCAAAAACACTGGCACTTAGTACCCAGCAAAATTGCCTGATTTGCTAATTCCTATGACAGCTATAATTTCCAGTAGAAAGGTATCAAAAATAGTTTAATTATTCAGAGAATGCTTAGCTGTTAGAAGAGTAAGAACGCTCGGGGCTATTTTTCAGCATTAATTTTCCATTTGAAATGAATTCCTTTTAGTGACACTTTTTAAATGTTTCTTTTAGACACAATTATTTCAGAAGAATTGCTTTTATTTCTGGGATGGATATTTCTATGATAACGTTGTTATATGGCCCTGTACTGTCTATGGCTCATTTAGCTAGTACACTAAAGCATATTGAACTACGAAATAAACCATTAATTAATTTTATTATGCTCTCATTCCAGCAGCATAAATGAGGTAACAGTTGGCTGAAGAGAAGTCACAATGCAGAGAATTATTAACTATATTTTCCTGGTGCGAACAAAAGGTTCCAGACTTTCAGCAAATAATCAAAACTGAACTCTGCAAACAATATTGACTCAATTTCTAGAGGAATGGCATTGCTTGTCAACATTTACTACTTGAATCAGACCAAAATCATGTACACTTTGTTGTTTTACAGCTGACCAGAGCAGCAAAATACCTTCACAAAGAAAAAGCAAGCTCGTACCAGAGCAGCAAAATACCTTCACAAAGAAAAACCAAGCCCATACAAGAGCAGCAAAATACCTTCACAAAGAAAAAGCAAGCTCACACCAGAGCAGCAAAATACCTTCACAAAGAAAAAGCAGGCTTGTAGTGTCGTACCAGAGCAGCAAATACCTTCACACAAGCAGGATAACTCTATTCTATTTTCTTCCCAAAATGCTTCAGCAGAAATAAACACTCTGTGCAGTAGTTTCCGCGCTTGCAAAGAAAAAACTCTCCATGCAGTAGTAAGTTCACTCCATGCAGTAGTTTCTGTGCTCACAGATCCCATTTCATTCAAACAGCCAGCCAGAGCTGATGTCATCACGCACGTGATGACATCAGCTCCAAAAGCCAAAATCTAAAAATTAGATTGAAAAAAATCAGAAATGAAGGGGTGCCACTCGGGAATCGTGGCACCCCATTATTGGGACGCCAAAACTCGGTAAAAACCAAGCAATTTGGGATGGTTGGGAGGTCTGACTGGCATCAGAAATAGTCTAGGGATCTTAACCTCTTCTACAGCATCAACAGAATGGTTTGGAGGGACAGGTACATCTTGCAGAGGATACCGCTGCTAGACTCTCCATTCACATAAAACAAAGTTCATCCCTGTCCATGTTCAAGCACTACATAGAACTATGGATGGGAAACAGAAAATTTACCCCAGGACTGCCCCCTACTACTAGTGGACAGACGCAACTCCTTTACCCCATACATGGGTCCTCTCAAACTATCTATGGTATGGTACTGATGAAGGGTGTTTAACCTGAAAGCTTTGTTCTTATGATTAAACTACTACGCTACTCGGTTCGTCTTTGTTCTATTGCGTTTTTTTTTTTTGAACTTTGATTCCAGTTATTCTCATTACGGGTAATATGTAATTATCGACCATGGTATGGGTAAGGCCAGTCTATAACCAAATGGGATAGTTATGTTGAGAGCAAAAAGGGAAATTGGCTAGGCTTAAAATGGCCCACAAGGCAGCTAGTCTAGTGTTTACCTATGAGCCTGTTAAAATACCTCACAACAAATGCTCTCCTGCAAAAAAAAATATATAGTTATATAAAAATTATATATTATAAATAAACTAAAGTCAGAGAAAATGAAATTCAAAAGAAGTGCTTTTTTGCACAACAGGACGGTCTTGTGCCCCCACAACTCTGCTACTGATACATACACTCCAAACTTACACAAACACAGAGAAAAGGAAACTAAGCTGACTGTTCCAATTACTCCATGCTTTCAAGATTTCCACAGTGTGGTCTGTCACTTTATCAAATTTTCCCTGCTTTTCTTATGCAAAAAAATTACAACCTTGATACTGTGCATGGTATACCACTTTACTGGTGTTGTGACTGACATTGTGGCTTACATCACCACTTTTCCCAGTGTACAAATTAACATGCAGACTAAAATATAAAACAATATTGCCTGCATCTAAAAACATAAGGCCTACTTGACTTATAAGTAATAGTCCAAGTAGGACCAGTCTGTAGAAAATACTTTTTGAATTCCTACTCTTTTAATCTACAGATTTTAGGTATGTGCTTTATCTAGTGGCTTAATATCTCAAGGCCCACAAGAACACTCCAGTATTTTTTATAATGACTTTTTGGGTGTAACTACCCCTAGTATAAGTAAACTGCAATTGAATCCATTTATACAACCCAGTTCTATTCATTAAGGCATGTTGCCCTTGTCAGCTGTTCATGACGTTACAAAGTGCTTGCTCTGTTAAAGCCTCTTGGTAATGTCATCTCTTGACACTTTTATACTGGTGAGCCTCAACTCTTTGACCAGCTCATTCTTAGCTATATCATACTTGGTATGTATGATATTTACAGTAGAATAATCCAGATATTTGCTGCCTGTCACTGGTTTCCAATTGATCTTTGTAGAGAAAACTCTACAGAAATCCTTATAAACATTCATATTCAAGTAATTAATTTCTTAATGTCCATAAGTTAACTCAAAACTTGAATATGGTGTAGTGTAATTCAACTACTCTATAAACTCAGTAAGCAAATCAGGTGAAGCATCCCATATGAGAAAAATTCTGTCAACTGAATGCACACAGATTTTGCAATGGTAATAAAACTTAAAAAAAAAAATAACCCTCTCCCATGCTGCCAGAAAAATGATCATATAAGTGGAAGCCAATTAAACTGTCATAGAATCTTGCCCAGGATAACCTCTGAAATTTCTCGCCATCATAAATGTTCAGATTGGCAGTCTTCCTTCTGATACTGATGATATATGAAGTTGCCTCTCCTAGCCACAACAAAACTGTGATAAGTGGTACTGGCAGCTCGCCCTGATTGGTCTCTCACTGGAAACTCTCAATTCCTATTAGTAGAAGTATTAAATAACATGATTGGTTACTAATGCTCTTATTAGCCCCTGCATCGGTTGCAGCTTCATCTGCACAGGAAGGCCTCCTTTTGCTTTTCTTGTCATGAAGCAACTTTTTTTTTTAGATTGTTTTCCACTTTTATTAGGAGCTTCTTAAAACAAATCAGTAATGGAGACAGCAAATTTAAATGCATCTCATTGAACATGATGTTGCAAATCATTGAAAAGCACTTCCATTTCACTTTCATCATATTTAATTAATGTCCGCATTAGGTCATTGCTAGCATTTTCATAAACATATCTACTCTTTAATTAGACTAACATTGGTTTCTTTACCAATAGCAGTTCTCAATTTTAAATCTTTTAGGTAGTACACTTGAGCAAAGGGATGTCTTAAAGTGCATATTATTCCACTGAAGCTCTTTGTAGTAACCGTTTCCTTTTAACAGTTTTTATGTTGCTCAATGTCTAAATCAGAAATGGCCTGATACTCACTGTTGTTAGCAAACTAGAATTAACTTTCACAAACAATATCAGTTTAATGACACCATAACTGCTTTCTTCCACTACTGCGTCAGCATAACCATGCAAGTTACTTGACACTCATCCACTGAAGAAGCCATTGAATTTGGACCTTCCATTCCATGTAACACCCTTCCTTGAATGTTCTGAAAGTCAGATCCCACTATTGTTCACCTGATGCTCCAGTGTAAATCTACTCTATTTATTTGTTTTGGCTCCATGACAAACATTGAAAAATAAAATGTACTGGCATATGTTTCAAACTAAAGCAATATAAGGAAAACACAGAAGAATCACAAACCGAAACATAATAAAATAAACATTCATTCAACAACACAGAAAATGAGCAACTTCACACTACATACGCATTAAAATCAATTTGAATAGAAAATTATCATTCAGCTGCTCTTTCATTTAGAACTCACACGATAAAGTAAAAAAAAAAGTACAGACGTACTAATTAAAATACTATGTTAACTGCACAGAGGTTTTAACTTTAAGAAACTTTGCATTTTGATATTGTCATTTAAACCTGGCTTTCTAAATACATTGAACTGCCATATCAACTCACGTCTCTCCAAAACAGCATCTAACCTTCCTCCACAGTTTACATTTTCTAACAGAAAAAAATGAATACCTTTTGAAATTACTGTGTTGTATACTATATTTATAAAAGGCATTCTTAGAGTCTTGATTTTAATGGAGCTAATGTGTTTTGCTACAAAATGTCTATGTTTGCCCTTTTTCCTACATAGTAAAGAATTGTGTGCTTTCACAGTTGTGTCTTTAGTCTACACCAACAGTTCCCAGTGTACCAATTAATAACATGCAACTTGTTTGACATAAAACAACACTGTCTGCATCCAAAACATGAATATGTTTGACAGGGCTTATTAGAAATGGTCTTGGTGGGTCAAGTCAGTTCACTCACTAAGCTATCATTTAAGAGGGACACACAAATTTGGACAGGAGGAGAAGGAATTTAAAGAGCTTTCTGGAGAGTGGATAGACTTGTCCCAGTCAGACTATTTCTAATAAAGTAAGAGGGAAATGAGAATATAACAAAAAATGATTTTAGGATGGGCATTCATCAGACCACCACTGATTGTAAAAGGGGTTCCAACAATGATAGGAGAGGTAAAAAAGACAATAATGGTAGATTAAGGGGTTATTAATTAATTAATTAATTCATTCATTCATTAGTAAGGGCTGGAGGATAATGCTGGCATGTATTTATATTCCATTATTATATTTTGGAGTTTAGGAAAATTTGGGGAGAAATTATACATTTTCATCAGAAAATACTTATGGGTGGGGACTGGAATCTAATTTGCAATAGTGAAGATATACAGTATTGGGGCACCTTAAAAGGGAAAACAAAACAAAGGGGAGTAGATTTTTGAAATAGAATATAAGAATATTTCGCTCAGAAGTAATGAATTTGGCATCAAGAATTCGGAAAGAATTTACATGATACAATAACCGAGTTAAACTGGATATAAATTATATTTCACTGGAGCATGTGCATTTAATTGAAATCTTTCCAAACTCATCCAATAACTAAATCAGATCATGCACCAATATAAGAAAGATACAGGGTGGTGATGTAAAAAGAAGGCACTGGTACTGTCTCTCACTTATCTGTCAGGGAGGAATGGGTAGTGAAAATAATGAGCGCTATCAGGGAAGACAAATTTATTCACAAGGGTTAGCTAGTGGGTGGGATAAAATGAAAATGGAGTTTAAAATTGGGTAGAAATAAAGGAGAAAGATACTGGAAAGAAGCAATAGGAATTATTTGAGGGGAATGACAAAGGTTAAAATATTACAGAATAAGGGGAATCCGGCAGCAGAAAAGAAGCAACTGCAAAGGGCTAAAGGGAAAATAATGACGTGTTTGGACAATATGAATGAGTATAGAAAATATGTTGTGAAGCAACTCTTTCTGATGACAACTACAGAGAACAAAATGTTTAGCACAAACTGGCTTAAGCAACAGAAAGTAGAAAGGGTTGTAACCAAACTTAGGGAGTTTATGACAAAAATAATAACTGGAGACTGCATAAAAGTATTAGAGATATTTTGGAAATGTTATAAAATGTGTATAAAGCAGACAAATGGGTAACCAAGGAAAAAGCACACAGGGAAATACTTATAGGTTCATAGGCAAGTACTACTGTTCTTGCAGGTCATTTTAAGCCTAGCCAGTTTCCCTTTTTGTGTTTGAAATAACTTATCCCATTTGGTAATAGATTGGCCTTTCTCCTCCCATGGTTGATAATTATATAGCACCCCTAATAAGAATAACTGGGATCATACCACAGATAATTTGAGGGGAGACATGCATGGGATAAAGCATTTAGGAGCTGCATCTGTTGCTTAATACAGAAGACTGTCCTGGGGTAGATTTTCTGTTTCCCCTCCCCAGATCTATGTAACACTCGAAAAAGGACAAGGATGTACTTTGTTTTATGTGGGTGGGGAGTCTGGTCCATAGCAGCTCTATCCTCTGAAAAATATACCAGTCCCTCCTAATCATTCTGTTGATGTTGCAGAAGAGGTTTAGATCCCTAGACAGAGTATTCCTGATGCCATTTGACTTGCTGATGTGCAGTATATCCAACAGTAATGGGTTAGAGGATACCCTGTATGCAAGATACAGGTCACCCCTTAGCACTCTGTAAAATACAGAGTATAGTGACAGGGTCTTGAGTACGTACATGCAGGGTATGTTGTTTAGGCTTTGTATCCATTTAATAAGATATCTCTGGGGGTGTTAAAGTTCTTGCATGTGCCTGGACAGACACATACCAAAGTCAGGATTATATTCCTAATCATGGCTGAGTAAAGTGGGACAATGACATCCCTAGTTGTAGACACAATCCCTTTGTTTATAAGTTGTGCAACACAGAAGGACCTCCTTAAAACAGACACATGTTGGTCAAAAGTTAGTTCACTGCCCAAACAAGTTTCCCGATGCCAAACAACTGGGTCAACTCTTAGGGGCATATTGTCAATATGGTAGTTTGTGGGGTTGATAACTTCCCAAAGGATACAATAATGCATTTTGTAGCATTTAATTACAAGGCATGTTTCTTGATAACAGCTATTAGAGACAAACTCTCTTGCATGATGGCTGTCATTTGGGGATTCATAGGTTCATAGGTTGGTACTAGGCTATCAGCCCTAGGGCCTATACAAGCCTAGCCATAACAATTCCCTGGCTATTTCTTCCCACATTATTTACTTTCCTGGACCCCTGTCTAGCAGGGCGACTGACATGATCCCTGGGGTGAATTTCCTTTCACCAATCCAATCGTCAAGGTTCCTCTTGAATAGGTCCAAAGAGGCACTCTGCTTGACATGTATGGGCAATCTATTCAATGACTGCCTCTATCAAACATAGTAAACCAGAGCCCTTTAGGATTGACTTTTACTTCAGAAAAGTACATACAAAACAGGAGAGGTCCCAACAGGGAACCCTGGGGGACTCCACCAGTGACGAACACCTTTGTGGAGGTTACTTTCCCAATTTTGATTATGTGTCCTATTTGTGAGCCAGTTGGCAATCCAGCTGGTGAGTCGGGTTTATTCACAGTTTTAACTTTTCTACTATGCCTGAGTAGAGAACGGTGTCATAAAGCTTTGTCCAGGTTGAGTGTGCACTGTTTTGCCTCCATCTATTGCTTTGGCGACCTTTTCAAAAAAATTCACCACGTTAGGTAATAACAACATGCCCTTAACAAATCTAAACTGAGACGGGTCTAGGGTTTAGAGGTTGCCTATGTCCTGATTGATTAATTCCGTAAGTCTTTCCATTGCATTGCATATGAGGCCAGTCAGACTTACGGGTCTTTGCTTGGGTCTGTAGAAGGTCTTCTCTTATGCTGGGGAATGACTGTAGCTGCTCTCCATTCGCTTGGTACAAAACTTGTATGGAGGCTGAGATTGAATAGTGTTAATGGTGTGGCTAAATTGTGCTTCATGTAAAATAAGATGCATTCAAGGATATTATTTTAGTTTCGATAACACTTTTAGGACTTGATCATGTGTGATAACTGGATGTGAGCCAGCTTCAGGAATATCTTGAGGTACTGATGGAGTGGGGAGAGAGGGGTAAAGTTAGAACAAATTTATCAGCCAGTAGGTTACCTATATCTTCAGCCTCAGCATAATTAACATATTTCATAATCAGCTCATCGCATTGCTGCACTGTGCTTTTGAGATTACAAACAACTAAAAAATGGCTTGGGATTGTCTTTGACTTAGGTAGTTATTTTATACCCAAAACGTGGATTTTATTAAGCTCCTGAGTTATTTCAGTGACAAGAGCTCTAACATTCTTGGAAGTAGTCTTCTTACATTTGGTCAAAATTATTTTCTTTTTATTACAAAGCTTGCTGATGTTGTGGTTCCACCATTTGGATTTGTTTCTGGGGTTTCCCCTGCACCTTTTCCTATGGGGTACAGTTGCATCTATGCAGCTGTTTACATGCTGGTATAGTGTGGTGGTGTACATTTCTGCATATTTAGTGGAATAACTGGGTTTGGTCGGGATTTGAACTTAGCAAATGTATCACCTTAGGGGTAGGTAGGTTGTTTTAAAGAAAATTTTAAAGGTACCTTGAGTAGAAGGGATCTCTAGCTTCAGTTATACAGTAGAACCTCTGTAAGATGACCACCCAAGGGACTGTAACTGGTCAACATAAGGAACTAAGCATACTGTACTGATGTATACACGTACTTTACTTTCTTGTACTGCTTTTATTAGAGAATATCATACAAAATCATAATCAAAACACAGTAAAATCATACATACAGTATCATACAAAATCAATGCATTTACTGTTTTCTCATGGTTTAATCATTCTTTCTGAAAAAGAGTCAGTCTTGGTCTGTTTCTTATTCTTATTACAAAGGTAAGTGGTGGAGGAAGCACTCTCAATGTTGGCTACACCACTCAGCATACCTGGGCATTTTTCCACAACAAATGACTTCAACTACATTATCAGATGCCTGACATCCTCTTCTTTTGGAGACTCTGCAATTTCTGGGTCATCTCACTTGCTTCATGCACTTTTACGCTGGCCTGTACTTCGGTCAATATCACTTGGAAAATTGCTTCTGGGTCAGGTTCATTACAGGTTGCCACCTCATCATCCATTGCAACAAAACCTTCAAAATCTACTCCTTTGAATTCTGCCTTGGGAGATGGACTGTCTAATGGGGCCAAAACATTGTGCTCTTGGGTTGTGACAAACTCAACTTTCTTGAAACACTTCTCTATCATTTCTGGCTGAACTTTATTCCAAGCAGAACTGATCCAGAGGACAGCATCCAGAGTGTTAACTGATGAAGCAGATGAAGTTGCTTCCAAAGGCAGACCAGAGGTTTGTGTTTTAGTAATGACCCACTGCAGGAGCTTGGCATTTTAAATGTTTGGTGATGCCTTGGTCAAGAGGTTTGATTTTTGAAGTTGTGTTTGGAGGCAGAAATTTCAGTGTCATGTTTGTGAGATGATTCACTTGCGGGTGGCCAGGACAGCTGTCTACTGTCGTAGAATAGACAGTTTCATCTTAATTTCTCAGTCAATACCCCTTACCCACTCCTCAAATTGGGCACCAGTCATCCATGTGCATTTGGTTGATCTCCAAGTGACAGGGAGGTCTTCGGGCTTCAGGTTCTTGAATGCGTGTGGCTTTGCTGATTTACCAGTCATCAAGGGCTGTATTCTCTCTCCAGTTGAGCTAGCACAAAGCAGAACTGTGAAATGTTCTATGGAAAGTTTTCCACTCTTACATTTGTCACCCATCATGATGAAGCTCCTGTCAGGCATCTCCTTGAAAAAGAGTCCGCACTCATCAGTGATAAAGATGTCATAGGTTCATAGGTTCATACTAGGCTATCTGCCCAAGGGCATTTATAAGCCTAGCCCATAGTTATGTGGCTTTCGCCACCCCTTTAGTTTGAATAAAACTATGCCTATTATTTTGCTGTGCCTCTGTCAAGCAGTGACACTGAAGTAATCCCTGGGGTATATCTGCGATCTCCCATCCATTGGTCAAGATTCCTCTTGAACAAGGCCAGCGAGGTGCTCTGCCTCACATGTACCGGGATTTTGTTCCACAGCATAGGGAGTCTCTGGGTGATGAATCTGTCCCTCCAGCACGTTCTATTAATAACCGTGTCAAGGTTTAAGTCTCCCACCCTTGTGGTTCTGAGGGATCTAGATTTTTTTGAGGTGAAGCATATTCATCAAATCTGGGTTTGACATGGCCTTATATGTCAGGCACAGGTCACCTCTGAGCAAGCGGTATGAGACTGAAAAGAGCTGGAGTTCTTTCAGTCGGGCAGCATAAGACATATTTTTGAGACCCTTTATCCTTTTGGTGAGGAACTTTTGGGGCCTTTCCAGCTGCTGCAGGTGTCGGGTCAGATACATTCCGAATGGGGCATTGTACTCAATCATAGGTCTAATGAGTGATGAGTACAGGGGGACGATGACCTCTCTTGATCTAGATGTGAATCCCTTCATGATCAGGTGGGCAATGTAGAAGGTTTTCCTAACTACTTTAGCAACATGAGTGTCAAATGAAAGGCTACTGTCAACCTGGGTCCCCAGATCCCTGATGACTTCTTCTGTGCTCAGTGGATTGCCACCTATATGGTAGCTAGGGGTAACCTTGTTTTTCCCGAAGGGTATGAATATGCATTTCTTGGCGTTTAACTTTAGGCCATGGCTCTGGCACCAGTTATCCGTTTCTGTGAGGCCCTTCTGAAGGATATCTGTGTCAGATGTGTTTTAGACTATGGCGCCCAGTTTGCAGTCATCTGCAAACTTTGTCAGCCATAACCCTCCTGTGTTTGCTTGTACTTCAGAAAAGTAGATGCCGAACAAGAGTGGACCCAGGACTGAGCCCTGTGGGACACCACTTGTGACAGGCTTTGAGTCTGACATGGCTCCAGCAACTCTAACCCTGTGGGTTCTGTCACTTAGCCAGTTTGCAACCCATCTTGTGATGTATGGGTTTACATTCAAGCTGATGAGTTTTTCGATGATACCTGAGTGGGGTATTGTGTCGAAGGCCTTTGCCAGGTTGAGGTAGGCTGTATGGACTGCCTTTCCCTCATCAATGACCTTGGTGACTGTCTCGAAAAAGTCAACCAAGTTTAAAAGGCATGATCTGCCTTTGACAAAGCCAAACTGGGTTGGATTCAAAGTCTGCAAGCTCCCTATGTCTTTATTTATGAGTTCCATTATGATCCTCTCCATGGCTTTGCAGATAAGGCTCAAGCTAATGGGACGGTAATTTCCAGGGTCGGTGGAGGCACCGCCCTTGTGAAGTGGGACCACAGTCGCCGTGCGCCACTCCTTGGGTACATATCCTGAGGTGAGGCTAAGATTAAACAGCTGTCCTAACTGCGGGTTTAATTCCTCATTGAGTTCATGGAGCACACAGCCGGGGACACCATCCGGTCCCATGGATGCTGTGTTTTTTGCCTTGGAGAGAGCAGTTCTTACCTGGGCGTTGGAGATGTTTGGGGGGCTACAATCCTCTGGTATAGATATCTCTCCTTTTGGGGCGAGGGGGTGGAGAAGTTTGCACTGAACCTGTCAGCCAGTATGTTGGCAATGTGTGTAGGTTCAGTAATCTTCACATCATTTTGAACTAATTCTGAGCATATCTGGGAGTTTCCTCCTAGGTTTCTAACATAGCTAAAGAAGGCCTTATGATTGTCTTTTGAGTCCTTGGCGATTTTTCTCTCAAAATTTGCCTTGGATGATTTTATGAGAACTCTTAGTTTTTTACTTATAATGATCAAAGGTGTCTTACCTTTCAAGGATTTTGCTCTATCTTGTAGTAGCTTCCTCCTTTTGTTGTAGAGCTTGTTTATGGCTGGGGTACACCAGACTGGATGCTTGCCTTTGGTACAAAGAGTCTTAGTTTTGTTTGGGATTGCCTGATCCATGCAGTCCTGTAGGTGCTGGTAGAAGGCATTTGTAAGTGATTCAGCGGTTTGAGTAATGTTTACCACTGGCTCAAGGGCCTTAAAGGAGACCACACTAGTTTTTAGAAGTGTGAAGTCGGCTTTTGAGAAGTTTTTCACTGTGGTCTTTTTATTTCAGGTGGGGGCGGGATGAGGACCTCCAGCGAGATTAGTTTATGATCTGATCTCACCAGTGAGGGGTATACTTCCAGTGTTGAACATTGTGATCCCATGTTCGTGATGATGAGATCAAGTATGTTTTCTCCTCTTGTGGGGATGGTGACTAGTTGTTCCATGGCATTTGAGTTTATGAACTCCAGGAACCTTTGGGCTAGAGTGTTTGGGCTTGAGTAGTGTTCCCAGTCTATATTAGGGTAGTTGAAGTCACCTAGTATGATGGTGTTTGGAGATACATTTATCCCCTCCAATGTTTTCAGGAAGGCCATGTGAGGTTCCTGAGTTTGAGAGGGTGGCCTGTAACATGCTACAAATTGCAGAGCAGTCTTGCCTATGGTTAATTGCACCTGGATGGTCTCCGATGCATCGTGCGTTGCCACCAACCTTGAGGTGTGGGTGTCCTTTATGAATATGGACACCCCCCCTCCTTTCTTGGTGTTGTCCAGATTTTGGGGCCGGAACGCATGATATGAGGTGAAACCTGATAGTGCTGGGGTGCTCTCAGGAGCCTTGAACCAGGTTTCTGTCACAGCACAGACATCGATGTTCTCCATACTGAGAAGGGCCTCGAGTGTGTGCATCTTGAGATTGAGACTTCTGGCATTGAGCAGCATTACCCTTAGTTTTCTTCCTTTTTTGTGTTCTAGGGTGGTAGGTTTAGAATTTGAGCCTTGCCTAAAAAAAGGCACTATGGGGGTGGCAAGAGCCTTTGCCAATATCCGGAAGCCTAGGGGTGACAGGTGCAAGCCATCCCTTGCGAAGCAGCGTGGCTTGTCCAGCATGTCATCCCAGGCAGACAGACATTGGATCCCCTTTGAATGACACCAGAATTTAAGCCAATTATTAAAGCTGATCATCTTATCACTGTATTGTGGCATCATTCTAGGTGAAGGTAGGATACTGCTCAAGGTCAGGGTCATACCTGCCTGGGCTACATAATCAGAGAGCTCCTCAATGTCTCTTTTCATGTAGTCCAAGGAGGTACGCCTCAGGTCGTTGACACCAGCGTGGACAATGACTGAGTCGTACTTGTACCTGCTGTTGAGAGACCTGAGTGCTTGTGTTATGTGGTGGATTCTAGCCCGACAGGCAGCTTACTGTGACCTTCTCCTTACTCAGTCTGGTGAGCGGGACGTCAGTGTGTCTGACTATGGAGTCACCTATGACAAGTATGTTTGGTGTTGTATTTGGCCTTAAGGGCAGTGACTGCTTTGCACACTGATTTTGTTGTTTATGTGTTGTTTGTGTGGTGTATTGAGTTTGCAGTTGCTTGGGTGTCTGCTTTGGAGGCCTCTGCTGTTTAGGTAAATTTTTACTCAGAGCCTCCGAGTATGTCGTAGTGTGTTTATGTGTTTGATTCAGTGTGGTGTGGTTGAGTTATGTGAGACTGGTATTGTGGTGTGTGTAGTTGCCTTCTCCTCCTGCCTGGTCTTGCCAGTCCTGAGTTGAGAGAGCTCAGCCTCCAGTCTGGCTAAAAAGTTGCATCTCTCACAAGTGTTAGTGTTACGTGGGAGGAGGAGAGGGTTGTCCGTGTACATGAGGCAATTGTAACATTGTCCCAGAATTCCCAGATTCACCAACTGGGCAGGAGAGGACGCCAGCATCTGACCCTTCGACATGCTAGAAGGAATTATGAGTTGGTATGAGACAGAAAAGTAGTGGGCTTAGCACTCCTGGGGGGTTTTGCTAGTGAGAGATTTGTATAATATAGGAGTGCTTGACCTGCAAAGAGAATGCTTATAAGACAAGTGCTGAGCTTTTTGAGAAGAAAAAGCTATTTGGAACAAGTGCTGCACTTTTTAGTGAAGGTGTAAACTGTTTAGGTTCCTAACAGAGCAGTTCTAAGGGAAAAATTGAAGAACAGACTTTCTGGAGCCAGAAAGAGTTTAACCTTGTTTAACCGGCGCTGCCCGATGCTGCTCTAGTGGCAACTCCGCGCTAATTCGCGCTAAAGCACGTTAAAGCGTGCTTGATAGCAGGGGCTGGAAAGAAGCAGGAATAGACCCAAAACGGACAATAAAACTACAGTTTCAAGTCAGTAACCACCTCTACGGGGGCAGGGAAGCTGCTCAATGTTATTCACTGCCACTGATCAACACAGAGACCCTCCTTCAGCCCAAGCAAAAATGGCCTCACAGAAACTTTCAAACAGTTCAGGAACAGAAAGCCTGTAACTGAACTTTTTTAACTCTCAGAAAAGTTGGAAAAAAGCAAGATTTTTTTTTTTGTTTTTGTTTTTTACAGAGATAGCAGAGGTTCACAAGTAATATCAAGTTATAACAGTGCAGTAAATGACCCCACACAAGAGTGCTAGGTCAAGGACAGAAAATATGCAAGTTTTAAGAAAAACGATTTAAAATTAAGTGCAAACAGGAAATTCAGCAAACAGCTTTTGGTTGTGCTCTAAATACAGCTACTAATACAGAAATCAAGTTTAACAAGCCAGAAAATGCTCAAACTAGGCAGCTATGCAGAAAAACTTAGCAAATAAACAGAGAAAAAATACTTAAAATCTCAAAAGTGGCTCCCTTCTTCTCTCAGCGTTTTTTCCTCTTGGAGGGTGCTTCACCAACAGCCAACAAGCCTGAAAAGACGCCCAAACCACGAGGCAACTAGGTTTTAAGAGAGGAAGATGAAGGAGTTTTGGAAATGACCCCTAGTGGCCAATAAAACTACAGTTTCAAGTCAGTAACCACCTCTACGGGGGACAGCTCATCATCTTTGAAGTCTCTGGTGAAGTCTGGGAACTTTCTGATGAACTTTTCCACAACTTCTACTGGAACTTCATTGGATTCACTGCATGAGACTTTCTTGGAGATTTCATGTTGCAGTTTAAATTTCTCGAGCCAACCACTTGATGCTTGGAAATCTGCCACCCTGAATTCCTGTGCAAATTTTTTAGCAACTTCTTGGATCATCAGCCTGGAAATTCGAGCATTAACTGCCCTCATTTGTTTAAACAAGCTTAATGTGGCTTAATTGACTTCATCGAGGGAAGTTTTCTTCCTTTTCTGCTATATGTCTCCCCTTTCCTTACCATATCTTCTCCAAGTACTCATGTTTACGTTTTTTGGGTCTTGCTAACACCAAAATGTTCTGTATTTCCTTGGCTGTTACTTTCCAGAAAATGTAGATGATCAACCTTTTCCTTCAATATCAGATCTGAGTTCTTGCCTTTGGGCCATCATGTCTCTATTAACTATAACATTTTTCAGTAATCGTAGGCTGTACCTACAATTCAGACCAGTCCTTCACGTTAAAAAAAACTTCAGCAATACATGATAAACAATAGAATGTTAGGCCTAATCCAACACATGGTAATAATAAAAACTTGAAAAAAGAACTTGCACTAAAGAAAAAATAGTACAACTAAGGGGCAAAGCCTACACCTTCTACCCCTTGGTGTAGAGTGGACTCAACTGGTCAAGTTATAGAGGGTAAATTAATACTGTGTGTCACAGTCCAAGTGGTTAAGATACAACTCACAGAGGTGGTCAATATAAAGAGGTCAGTCTTCCATTGAGTACATGTGGTGCATGTCTAGTCTATGAAAACTTAAGTCAACTGTGGAGGTTCTATTGTACTTTGAAGGAGACTACTTTAAGGTCTGACCTAACAGATGATTAAGTTATGCAAGACATGTTGCAAGATGCTCTCATATTGGTAAGGACACAATATAAGAGGTTATTCCTCCTAGTGAGTACTCTAATTGTTCCAGGGCGTTTGTATTGACAATGTCCAGGAATCTCTGCTCATGTGCAGTAATGGTGGTGTAAGTTTTCCAGTCTGTAGTTCGACAGTTTAGATCACCTAGAAAAATGGTACTGGATTTAATACTTTGTCATTCTAGTTTCAGTAGACAGCCATTGTTGGTTTCTTTCATCACAGAGGGAGTTCTATAGCTAGATAATATATGGTACGGGACCTTCCTGATGGTTACCTGGACATGAAGAATCTCTAGAGCATCATACTGCTTAACAAGCATTGAGGTAAATCTCTTCTGAATGTAGACTGATACACCTCCATCTTTCTTTCTCCTCCTGCATAGTAACTGCACTAAAAGTGTGGAAGGCATTATAGCCCTGCACCACCAAAGTGCTCTCCACTATTTTAAACCATGTCTCAGTCACTACTTTTACCACCTGTCCCACTTTGCAAGGGACAGTCCCTCTTTGGGCGGTTGTGTCCTGACCAAAAATATTAAAAATGGCAAATGTCCTGAGATTGTAGGACATAATTATGTCCCGTATTTTATGTAATAGTTGCATAAAATATTTATTTCTGTATCTAAAATACCTAAATGTTACAAGAAACAGAATAAGCAACTAAACTGCTACAAGAATAAGCTTTTATTTAGGCAAAAAAGTAAAGTTCTATCCTTTGTACTGACCGTGAGTATGTGCCAGCCTGTAAAATCTGATGTGTGTCCCGAACATTTCCCACTATGGCCATTTGAAAAAGTGGCAACTCTAGTCACTACACAGATGTCACTATGTTCCAGGGTGAGAAGGGCTTGTAGGGCATGGGGTTTCTTGTTCAGACTCCTAGCATTGATCTGTAACACCTTTATACTTTCCTTTGCTTGTTTCATAATGTTGGTAGGTTAATCAGGTTGTCATTGCCTAAAAAAGGCACCATGGGGGATGAACAATGTCTTTGCCAAAAACTGAAACACTAGAGGGGACAAATGTAGGCCATGCCTGGTGAAACAATCTGGTCTGTCGATCATATCCTCCAAGGCTGACAAATATTGGACCCCCCTTGAATGACACAAAAAACGATGCCAATTATGAAGTAAACTATTTTTTGCTCAATATCTCAGCATCATCTTTGGGGAAGGTAAAATACAGCTCAATGCTAGGCTCATACCTGCCTTGAACACAGTTTGAGATCTCCATCATGTCTCTCTTCAAACAATCCAGGGAGTTACGCCTCAAGTCATTGACATTGGCATGAACTATGACAGTCATATTGGTACTTGTTGTTCAAACACTTGATTACGTGCGTGATCTGATGAATCCTGGCACCAGACAAGCAACTAACGGTCATGTTTTCGTTGCTCAGCCTGGTAACAGACATGTCTGTATGTCTTACAATGGAGTCACCTATAACAAGAATGCTTGGTTGAATCAATGCCTACCTTACGGGCTCAAAATCTGACTTTGGGACTTCTAGTGTTATGGGAGGAAATGTGCTTCATATGCTGAATGTGCCTTGTGGCTGTGTTGTGTTTTGAAGTTCTTTGAGTTTTAGGCAAATCAGTCTTTAGAACTTCGGCATATGATGGATTGGGTGTAGTGCGATGGCCTTGTAGAGGTGTGATGTCTGGTGCACTTATGACAATTTGGTGTCCGAGTTTACTCTGTGTGAGAGTTTTGCTTTCAATGATACATCTCACACACTTATGCTGCTAGAGTAATAGATGATCATCAGACAGCATGAGACAATTCTTATACTGCCTCAAAATGACCATCTCAATCAAGCTGGTTAGAGAAGTTGTGGGGAAGTGCTGCTCCATGATACTGACAGGAATGACTCTGGGAGCAGGGGTAACTGCTTGGAGTTCAGGTTTAGAATGTTCAGGTGGACGTAATTTTGAGTATTTAAATTTCAATACAAAACAACTAGCTTGGAAACCTTCTGCTACCAGCAAGAACCAGTAAACTAACTATAGCAAAAAAAAAATCACTAATTTGATACTAAAATCAGTGCTCTCAATGCTAAGCAATTTTATCAAAGGTCTTTTGACCTGGTAAGCAGTTTAAGGGGAGAGGCTTTGCAAAATGATCCTTATATGCTTATTGTCAACAGCCAATGAACACTGAGAGGGACATAACTGCCCAGTGCAAAGCCAAGTCCCAAACTAGCCTGACATAACAGCAAGCAAGAATGAAACCAGGGTTAATATCAGCTAGGCCACTTACCACTTAATTTATGGAAGGCTTAATAACGAGGTAAGAGGAAGATGATGTTCAACAATAACTAAGGCAGCTATGAGATAAACATGGTGCTGTACAATCAACATGGAAATCTCCAAGAAAAGATAGATGGTATTCCTATGGAAATTTTGAAGGAAGTGATAAAGATCTGGAATGTTTTCTTTAACAGTATTTTTAAAGATGGTGGTGGAGAGATAGCATCATGATTGAAAGCTGTGGAGGCTGTATTAAGGGTAAAGACCCTTTGGATATGGGTTCATACAGACCCATTTCAATTTTACACCATGACTATAAGGTATTTATGTGCATACTAGCTAAGAGAATGGCAAACATATTACCAAGGTTGATAGAGCTGGGTCAATGCAGTTTTGAGGAGAGGAGGCAAACATTTGACATCATTAATAGAATGATGATGTTGCATAGGAAAGTAGCGTATAAGAAAATAACACTGTTGGTTGATGCAGAGAAAGCCTTTCCCGAGTAGGGTAACGGCAGTACTTGTGTTCTCCGATAGAATAATAGGATTAATAAGGAGGATATATGAAAGAACAGGAACAAGAATTAAGGTGGGAAGGTTCCTCTATGCAAGCTGTGTTTTTTTTTTGTTGTTCCGTTAGACCTCACCCTTACCAGCCCAGTCCTCCATGTCTACTCCTAGTCTACCAATTCTCCTACCCCTCTGCTTGTCTGTGCTTCCATTTTTTTAATGTCCTACCTACCCATATACCTTTCCCTGCCCCCTATGCTTTTTGACTGCATCCGAGTGCAACTCCCCTCTATGGACCACCTCTCCCCTTAGGGAGAACATCATTGATTGACCTCATCCATGCCCATCTCTTTCCTGCTACTGCATCAGTCACTCGAGCTGCTAACTGAACCCAGGCTGGCTGAGGCATAGTCAGGGCTTTATACCTCTATGCAACCAAAGCAGCATCAGTTTCCACTGGGGAGTCAACCACAGAAAGTGTGCTCAGACACCTCACCCCCCCCCACAAAAAAAGGAAAATGGAGCAGGCTAAGCCCTTGTTTCCTCTCCTTATGCCACCTTCAATAAGTGCCCAAGCCTCTATTTACTCAAGTGAATTATATTAAGAAACAGTTTTGATATGTATGTGGATTTGTTTTCAACAAATGAACTTTGTCTCTAAAGATGAGCTCCTTCAGATCCAGTCTGCAGTACAACTCAGTAGTCCACAATGAATCCGGCAGTACGGCAAGTGCAACGGCCAAACTAGTAATACCAAAATGAGAAACGAGGCCAGCCCTCAAGTGTGGAATTTAACTTTTATTCCAAAGATGAACCATGCACCATCCAATGTAGTCAAAACCAGTTAAACCCAAACCAGTTTTGGCGGTAAACCTGCCTTCCTCAGTGAGAACAATGCAAATACCATAATTCCTTAGGAAAATAAATACACACAAAAATATTCTGATTGGTTAGCTCACAAATGTTCCTTTAAACCAAGGCTAAATAACCCCCCCCCCCCCAGTTTAATGATCCAACATTTATCTTTTTTATTAAGTAGACTATGTAATCCTGTTTTATTTGTTCTATCTCCTTGGATTTTGTCAATAACAAGAAACTTAAATTCAGCTGTAGAATGTTTGAGGGAATGTTTATATAGAGCATTAGATTGCCTTCTGTTCCTAATATCACTTAAATGTTCAGATATACGGATCCTTAAGGTACGTGATGTTTGACCAATATAGAATGCAACACAAGTGCAAGTAGCCAGATAAATAACCCAATCTGAGCTGCAATTGCTGAAAAATTTAATATCATATACTTGGTGTATTTTTGCTGGAGAATTGTTTAAATTTTAGAACATGTTTACATAACGAACAGTGTTCACATGGATAGCATCCTACCACTTTATTACCAGTCAATGTAGTTTGACAAGTCAATGAATATTTGTATTTATAATGACTAAAGTAAGATCCAGGTGTCTTGCCCCTCCAATATGAAAACATACATCTTGTAGTAAAAATTTCTGATAGTTTCTGTTCTGTCCGTAATATATCCCAAAATTTGTCTCAAATGCCCAGTATTACGACCAAATGTAGTTGTAAATCTAATGATAGAAGAGCTGTCCCTAACTGACCTATCTTGATATTCGAATAGTTTACACCTATCCTGTTTCGAGGCCCATTCACTAATAGTAACTACATTCCTAAAATCATACCCTCTGGATACAAATCTGTTAGTTAAGTCTTGTCTATGATATTCAAAACTTTGTTCTGTAGAGCAAACCCTTCTAGCACACAAGAATTGTGATTTAGGAATGTTTTTAATAATATGCTGGGGGTGATAACTGGAAGCATGCAAAAGAGAGTTATATTCTGGATATTTACGATAAATGGTATGACTTAAAGTATGATCTATGCTCCTGGACACAGTTATTTACAGCCAGAACATTTATTTCATTATGACTATAATGAACCGTGAAATGTATGCCCCATTTGTTATCATTAAGATAACCCAAAAATTCTTCCAAATATTGGACATCTGCTTTCCATATCATCCAACAGTCATTAAGGTATCTGGCGCAAATATCAATTTCTGGCAGGTATAAGTTATGAGTGGCATCATACATCACTTGCATTTCAAAATATGCCACAAAAAAATTCTGCATAAATGGTAGCAAATGATACTCCCATTGCAGTGCCCTTTACCTGCCAATAACATGCTCCCATTGAAATAAAACACATTTTTCGTTAATACATGTTTTGCTAAACATAGCAAAAATGTGTTAAATCCTAGAGCATAAAGAGAGCCCTGATCAAGCCAATATTCTAATGCTCTGAGCCCTGCCAAGAGGTATGTTCGTATATAGGGCAGTTATATCTAGTGTACACATTAACCATCCTTGATCCATCTGTATTTCCAAAATGATTTTCAAAAATTCAGTTGTATCTTGTAATCTAAATCTCTACAATTGAGTAAATATTTTGTGTACACTGGCACCAGCAACTAATCCATTAGCTCATTTCTATACATGTATTATGGCAGACTGTTCTTTAATGATAAAAAAATGCCAAATGCATCCCTACGGATGCATTTCAGGCTTTTTAAACACCATTGAGCTAGGCAGCCAAGATATAAAGGCATTTCAACAAACTCCTCTTAATGACGTAAAATGTGCAACACTCTCCAAGGCAGGTTATGATTTATTGGGCTACTCATCTTATTCTATGGGACAAAAGGGTGAACTACTTAGGGGCACCATACATCTCGCTCCTTACATTTCTTACTTGTAGGTGCAAAGAGGGCTTAATAAGAAGTTATGTACCTACCATAACGTTCCATGTTTGTTGTCCATCTCGCCTACATTCTTGCTGGTTGGGTTCAGAGCCATTCACGGCTCCGACTCGGCCGAATACCAAAGCTCGAGAGCTTCCACTGGCTCGAGGCTAACCCCTATCACATGATGCTCTGGGTCATATCCCCAGATCTTGTTTGCAAGTGAAATATTTAGACTAACCGAGATAACTATATCAAAAGGTATATATATAAATATATATATATATATATATATATATATATATACACACACACACACACACACACACACACACACAGGTGTTTACCACAAGACAAAAAACAGACTCCAAATCATCATAACTATGTACATAGGTACAGAATTGTCCACCAATGTAGGCGAGATGGAAAACAAACATGGAATGTTATGGTAGGTACATAATTTCTTAATCTTATGTTGTCCTATCTTGCTGTAATTCTTGCTGGTTGGGACAGCGTCCCTAGCACCATTATCCCAGGGTGGCTCAGGAAAAAAGACTCTCTAACACAGTGGATCCAAAGGAAGACCTGTTCTGGAAGACCACATCTACTTTGTAATGAGTGATAAAGGTATGAGGTTTTACCCATGTGACAGCTGCACAAATAGAATCAATAGGAAGTCTGGCCTGAAAGGCCGAGGATGTTGACACTGTTCGTGTGGAATGTCCTCTTATCTTTCCTGGTGGTAGTTTATTGTTCTTACTGTAAGAAAAGGAAATGCAATTAGTAAGCCATTTTGACAAAGTTACTTTGGAAACTAGCAAGCCCTTCTTTTTGTCAGAGAAGGACACAAAGAGTTGGTCGCATTTTCTGAAGTCCTTCGTCCTGTGTAGGTAAAAACTCAACTGCCTATGTACATCCAACTGATACAATTTATACTCAGCCCTGTTGTAGTTTGGAAAGAACACCAGTAACTCAATGGATTTGTTGATATTGTTCTCTGAACAAACTTTCAGGAGGAACGAGGGATTGGTTCTCAAAGATACCCTGTTGTTGTGAAAAATGATATTATAAGGGGTACGAATAGAAAGAGCTTGTAGTTGCGATACCCTTCTGGCAGAGGTTATGGCTACCAAAAAGAGAGTCTTCCATGACAAATACTTCAAATCACAAGAAGATGCGGGCTCAAAGGGTGGTAAAATGAGCAAGGTTAGAACAAGACTTAGATCTCATGGGACTGGGGGCTCTCTAATTGGGGGTCTAAGAAGGAAAGTACCTTTGAGGAAAGCTTTACATAACCTATGAGACATAATGGGAACTCCCATTTCTCCCGTATGGAAATTAGAGATAGCTGCTAAATGAACTCTGATGGTAGCTACTGCAGCTCCTTCATCAAAAAGTTTGGAAAGAAATTCTAGGATTGCAATAATAAGAGCTGTAAAGGGTTCCATGTCCTGTCCCACAGCCCGGCATGAAAATCTTCTCCACTTTCTGGAATACAATCTCCTCGTGAACGGTTTGTGAGAAGAGGCGAGATTATGACTCACTGTAGGGGAGAAGGAGTAACACCTGGCTAAGCATGGAATTGGAGCAGCCATGCTGTCAAATTGAGGGTTTGGATAGACAGATGGAACTCCACCGAAGAGTGGATCAAGAAGTCTGGAACTGGATCCAGAATCAAGGTTTCCCCAACAGATGGGACCAAGGAAAGGGGAACCAAACTTTTCAAGGCCAGTAAGGAGTAACGAGGATCATGGTGCTGTTCAACAAGCAGGCTTTCTGCAGTACTTTGGGAATTAGAGGAAAAGGGGGGAAGGCATAGACTAGTCCCGGGGGCTAATCATGAACCACTGCATCCCTGGGTGACTTCCCCGGAGGAGGAATGAAGGCAAAGTAGTTGCTGTATTTGGCATTTATGGATGTGGAGAAAAGGTTGCAGCAAGGCTGGCCCCATTTCTGGAAGATCTTTTCCGTAATCTCTTTTTTCAAGGACCACTCATGAGGCAACAGAATAGCTCTGCTGAGTTTGTCTGCTATCATGCTGGATTTCCCTGGGATGTGTATTGCTATCAGAAAACATTGAGAAACGATCGCCCATTGCCAAACTCGAGCCTCCTGGCATAGAGGGTAAGACTTGGTTACTCCCTGCTTGTTTATGTACCACACTACTGACATGTTGTCTGTCTGAACTGCAACCGTCTCTATGAGTAGAGAGTCCTGAAATGCCTGCAACGCACAGAGCACTGCTCTCAACTCCAGAACGTTGATGTGCAAGTGGCTTTCATGTTCTTGCCATAGGCCTTGGACTGTCATCCCCAGATAATGCCTCCCCCACCTGATCTGGGAAGCGTCTGTGGTCAGCACTGCATTTGGTTGAGGAAGGACAAAGGGGCTGCCCTCATGTAACTGGTCTGTCTATAACCACCACAGAAGTTCCTTTTTGCAAGATTCCATGATGATAATCTGATGAGATACAGGAAGAACTTGCATTGACCACTGAGTCAATAGCAACCATTGCAGAACCCTCAGATGTAGTCATGCTAGGGGAACTAAGAGAATAGCTGCTGCCATGGTACCCAAAACTTGCAGCACATATCTGGCCTGCATCTTCTTTTTTGACATCAAGAACCTGATTTGTTGATGAGGGGACTATATTCTGTCTGGGGTAAGTTTTGCAGTCATATCTCTTGAATCAAATTCTGTGCCTAAGAAGGTAATATGCTGAGACAGCGACAAGGCCAATTTTTTTGAAGTTGACTGTGCTGCCTTGTCTGATGCAAAGTGACATTGTCTCGTCCCTCGCTCGTAGTGGTAGATGCTTGGTGGTGGCGGTAAGGAACCAGTCGTCTAGGTATGGAAACACATGGAATCCCTGATGTCTCAAGTGAGCCGTGACCACTGCCATGCATTTGGTGAACACCCTGGAGGCTGTGGTGAGACCAAAGGACAGGGCTTGAAATTGGTAATGACTGGCTCCCAGCCAAAAGCGTGTTTCCTGGATTGCCTGCCCATCTTTATGTGGTAGTATGCATCCTGGAGATCTATTGAGCACATCCAATTGTCTTTCCCAATAAACGGGAATATTGACTGCAGAGTTACCATCCAGAACTTTGACTTCTTCACTGCTTTGTTTAGCTTACTGAGATCTAGAATGGCTCTCCAGTCCCCTGTCTTTTTTGGAACTAAAAAAAATCTTGAGTAAGTACTGGATCCCATTTGGTCTGCGGGGACTTCTTTTATGACTCTTTTTCTTAGCAGCAAGAGTATCTCTTGTGTTGCAAGGTCCTTTTGACTGGGTGGAACATCTGATAAGGACCGACTTAGCAGAGGGGGGGATGAAAAATGTTATGAAGTAGCCTCTGGATGTAACTGTTTGTACTCATTTGTCTCGGGAGATTTCTTGCCAGGCGCTTGGGTACAGCAACAATTGACCCCCGATTACCTCCAGAGAAGGGCAGGTGGGCCTCCTTTCAGGTGTGCTGAAAGGGCCTGTCAGAGAATGCATCTCTGTCTCCCTGATTTTGCAGACCCACCCCCTTGCTGTGAGATCTGCATCTTCCATTATAACTCCCCCCTACCCCTGGGGGAAGAGTCACCACATGCATCAGAGAAACCTTTTTGGGACTTGCGGAAAAAAATCTTTCCGCCCTTTTGACCTTTGGGATAAGGTCTAGACAGGGCAGATAAGGTTTTCCCTTCCTGCTCCCACCTGGTCAAAGTTTCTTTCACCTTTGGTCCAAAAATAGATGAACCATCAAAGGGGGTGTTGGTGAAGGAAGACTTGAAGGGTTCGGCAAAGTTTCAGAGACGAATCCGGAAATATCTCCTTAGGGAAATTCCTGTTGCTGCCGCTCTACTCGCTCCATCAGCCACATATGAAATGAGTCTCACGGAGGAGTTAACTATGGAATTGAGGGTGGAGAGCTTGTGAGGATACTTTGTTTGTAGACCCCTGAGCTACAGAACCCTGAATGGTATCACCAAGCTCTTTGAGGAGATCCCTTTGAAGTCTCGTAAAATGGTTAAGGTAATTCAGCAACTGTAGGGTGAAGGCCGCTGAAAAGGCATGCTTTCCATATCTGTCCATGGTCCTAGACTCCTTGTTAGGAGGATGGACAAATGATTAGGTCTCCGATAGCTCCTTCTTGGTGGCTACTGCCACCACCATTGCATCTACAGGGACACCTTTAGTCAGGAATTCCTTCTCTGAGGGAGCAGTAATACATTTGTTAGGCCTCCTTGGAACAGGTTTCACTGTATTAGGTGATGTCCAGGCCTTACAAGAGATGACACCCAATAGTTGGAGAAATGGGGATAGTGTATAAAAATGGTTAGTATTTTATACACTGATGAAGGGTTTGTTTCACATGAAAGCTTTGTTTTATTAAACACTTGTTCAGTATCAGAATTGCTTGGTTTGTTTCATACTGCATCCAGTCTTGGTTTTATGAACTAAGCTTTGTTCTGCAACTGTTTGGCTTCTTCAGAAATGGGGGAGTCACCTGGGAGGTGGAAGGGCAAGACCCAAAAGCCTCCAGGTATACCGATTCGTCCTTTGAAGGGCTGGTGGACTTCCAGCCACCCCTCTGTTTCAGGATCTCAAGGATGTCAGAGAAAGAGACATCCTCAGAGGGGGATTGTGGGGACCCTTCAGAGTCATCCAAATCAGTATCAGAAGTGACAGACTCAGGGGAGTCTATGTGCTTCCTCTTGCTCAGTCTCTTCCTAGGGACTTCTTCAGAGGGGTACTCTGGAAAAGTTTCAGAAGAGACAATGTGACCTGCAGAGGTCTCCTAAGGATCTGGATCTCTACGCTTGGGAGGGGTTGGTGGTGAGGAGAGACACACTGGCACCTGGGAGGGATGAGAAGTTGGTTATCAGAGCAGGGCTGTCTGTGGAGACAGCACCCCCTCCATTAGTTTGAAAAGCCCTCCTGCCCCACTCTGAAGGGACTCTGCTCTGAAGAGACAGAAGGTCCACTCCGAGGCAGAGCTGGTGGCTCCAAAACTGAAGTAGGAGCTGAGCTCAACTTAGCTGAGGCACCGAGAGGTAGAGTCAGATCAGACAACTGTCCTCACCAACTCTCCTCTCCAGACCCGACTAGCGAGCATGGGCTCCTAGATTCCTTGACATGGGAAGGAGCTGAGGACATCACAGTAGAAGTCAGAACCGAAGATTCCAAGGGTGGTCTCAGTGCAGATGGTTCCACTGCTATCGGATCCAATCTCTCTGGCTCCAAAGACTCCAGGGTGATTGCAGGAGGAACTGAAAAAGCAGGTGCCGAATGGTGTGGCTCAAAATCCTTTGGGACTGGAGACAACAAAATTTTAGCCAGGGCCGGTGTTCATAGCAATCTCTTCATCATGTCATCATCAGATAAACTCCTGGAAGAATGGGTGGACAAGGAAGGAGATCTGCCTCTCTCTCTAAAATAGGAGATCTCAGTGTTGGAGATATCGGCTCCAATAAAGAAAACTGACTCCTTGATATCTCTATCGGCTCCATGGACACCCTAGGTGCTGAAGAGGATTCTTTCGTTCCAGACTTGTCGGAATCGAGAGCCCTCGGTTCCAACAATACCATTTTCTTTGGTGGCTTCAAAAGTGGAGCTGTAGTAGCCAGTCTTTTCGGTGTTTTAGTCTGGGTTAAAGAAGGGGAGGAAGATTTGGAGCTCTGGGAGGTATCTAAAGCTTCCTGAAAAGGCCCTTTTAATAAACCCCTTGCCATCAACTTATTCTTTCTTGCATGGAGCAGTCTGCTACTGAATCTGTGACATATGGTCCAGGGGTCATGTAAATGGATGGCACAGAGGCACTAAATGCAACTCATGTGCTCGTCCATGAGAGACATGTTTTGAGTGTATTTATCGCACTTCTTGAACCCTGACTGCCTATGCTCCCTGGGTTCCTTATCCTTAGACGTCCTGTCTATCACTACAGCCAAACAAATTAACTAACTACTAAGACAAAGGCTATAACTGCAAAAACACACACAAGAAACTAACTACCACTATAAACTATAGTGGTGTGTGTGTGTGTGTGTGTGTGTGTGTGTGTATATATATATATATATATATATATATATATATATATATATATATATATATATATATACACATATGTACACAAACATACACTTTTTTTTTTTTTTTTTATATATAACAAGAGTGTTAAACCAAGGAAAGGGAAAGGTAGAAGAATCCTCCAACTCAAATGGATTCTAACCTTAAGGGGAAGCAGCCTCTAATTTAAACGGGCCGCGAGAGCTCTCTAAGTTAAATGGAACTCTCACCAGTAGTTGGGAAGGGGGAAAAACTAACTACTACAATGACCTACCACAGAATACACAAAAACTAACGATCTAGAAGGAAAGGTAGTATGGAGAGAGAAAGAATGACCTACCACAGAATACACAAAAACTAATGATCTAGAAGGAAAGGTAGTATGGAGAGAGAAAGAATGACCTACCACAGAATACACAAAAACTAACGATCTAGAAGGAAAGGTAGTATGGAGAGAGAAAGATTAGACAAATAGAATTAGAAAACCTATACTTAGCCAACAAGCCAGCAGGAACACTTCTCGATTGCTTGATCGGAAAACAAGATCTGGGGATATGGCCCAGAGCCATCATGGGATAGGGGTTAGCCTCAAGCTGGTGGAAGCTCTCGAGCTTTAGTATCCAGCCGAGTTGGAGCCGTGAATGGCTCCAAACCCAACCAGCAAGAATTACGGCGAGATAGGACAACACAACACCAGATGTTAATTTCTGCAGGGGTAGTTTCCTTACAATCACATCCTGTAATTTAAATCTATTACCCAGCAATACCAGATTCTGGGTAAAATAAAACCTGGCCTTATACAGGATAGAGACATTTATCACCACCAGCCCTAAATGTTAACAAGTGACAAATTCCTGTTATGCATGTCGTATAATATATGACTGGAGGATTTTGCTTAGTTGACACAAACTCCCTTGAAGTGGCTTTTGCAGTGGTGCAGTACACATCATCCTCTTCATCTCAGTCTCAGAATTGCACAGATAATGTCCTCCTGAGTAAGAACTTGGCTAAAAGGGTATCTGCTCCAAGGGTCCTACAGCTGTACATTACACTATCCCAGCAACAGGAATCCATCTCGATTGGCCAACATCTAAGGCTTGTGATAATAAATGTCCTCAACCTGTTTAAGGAAAAGTTTTATATTGTTCAGAAGTGAGTATTATTGCGGAAACTCAGATATGAATGACAGGAAATGATTGCAAGAAAATATCCCAGTAGAGTACACTAATTTAGGTTGTTAGATGTGGAGGCTACGCTTTTAAGTAAAATTCTGGATAACAAACCATAACGCATTTGAGCTGGAGTATGCTTGTGTGTAATTTTCCCTTGTTGGTTTTCATTAATCAGTTAAGATTTCCAAAACTGCTGCAAATCTCTCTTTTTTTAGGGGATTTCAACTTGAAGATGAAGTTCAGACAAATTTTAAGACTCCTAAAAGTGTTTTCTCAAGCCAAGACTATGCAGAGCACCTGGGCAGGGAGTTCAGAAATAGTGGGACACTGAACACAGTCTCTGTAATAGACACACTCTTTAGGGCAAGAATGACCCAGAAGTTAAATATTCTTCCATGCACCTTCAGAAGAGAGTCAATGCAATCTGGACTACAAACGTACCTACTGGCAAAATATGCTATCACTGCAACTACTCCCCAAAAAGACAACCAGTTAGATGAGTTAAAATGCAGGGTGAGGGGGCAGTATGTATTTAAGTTCTTTTGATAAAGCAAGACATTTTCCTGACAGAACATCCTAATCCTTTTGCCCAGTGCTCCACTGAAATAACCACCCCAGTGCAGCAAGGAAAAGTACAGTTGTGTACACTTACCATAAATGTAGACGTTCAAGTGTATTCACTGTTGCAGTCATCTCCTGTGGGTTATCCCTGCTGTGGTAGCCCTCGGCCAGCCTGAATAACAGAGACAATGTTTTTCTGTGTCTGCTGCTGTCGCTTGCTGACTGACGTCAGGTCGTCAATGCTATAAAGCAAGACAGCCGATGCCATTACATCAATTTTTCTTGCCCTAACCAGTCAGAAGCCCAAAGAAATATGGTAAGTGGTCCTGGTGACTAAAACCACCGTAAGAAGCTTATGTCAACCTAAGGAAAGTAGATATAAGGGGGAAAACCAGGACTGCAAGAGTGAATACACTCAAACATCTACATTTATAGTAAGTGCACACAACTGTACTATGTTCTTCATGTTTCACTGTTGCAGTCATCATTTGTGGGAGGATTCCCAAAGCTGAGGAGAGGGGTGGTAGGATTAATAACAGACCTAGGCCTGGGTCAGCATACCCTGCAGAACTGCAGAGGCAAACCCTGCTCTAGCCTTAGAGAAAAGCGGAAGGTGGTAATGCTTGGTAAAGGTATGGACAGAACTCCAGGTGGCAGCTTCCAAGATGCCCCTGGTGGGAACTCCTCTGAGGAATGCTGTGGAAGTGGAGGCCGCCCTAGTGGAATGGGAATGAACAGACTTAGGGGGTGGCTTCTCATGTAATCTGTAGTGGAAATGGACACAGTGTGATATCCACTTGGAAATAGGCTTCCCCTCTGCACCTGGGGCAAAACTGACAAGAAGGTGGTCTGTTTTCCTGAAGGGTTTAGTACGGTCCAGACAGTATCTGAGCTGTTTGTGCACGTCTGCAGAATACTTTCCCCCTTGTTTTGAGGGTTAGGAAAGAAGGTGGGTAGATGTATGGCCTGGCTGAGAGTCACATTAGATACCACCTTGGGCATAAAGGAGGGGTTAGTCCTCAGGGAGACCCTGTCTGCATGGAAAATGATGAAGGGCTCAATGGCCATCAGTGCCTAAAGTTCTGAAACCCTTCTGGCTGAGGTGATAGCTAGTAGAAAAGCAGTCTTCCAGGAGAGGTATCTCAGTTCTGCTGAAGCAGCAGGTTTGAAGGGTGGTAAGGTTAGTTTTTCCAAAACATAATTGAGGTCCCAAGCTGGCATGGGTGGCCTTCTGGGAGGTCTGATATTAGAAGCCCCTCTGAGGAATTGTTTAATCAAAGGATGTGAGAACAGGGGCTGATTTGTATCAAAATGAGCTGAAATTGCTGAGGCATGGATTTTAATAGAAGAGAAGGAGAGGCCACTATTGAGTAACTCCGCTAGGTAGTCCAGGATAAGAGGGATGGAAGGTTGTGAGGTATTGCCCCCTCTGGACTGGCTCCAGGAGCAGAATCTTTTCCATTTTCCTGTGCAGGATTTTCTGGTGCTGGGCCTTCTGGCCTTTGTGATAATGTCTAGGATTAGTTTGCTTAACAGGGGCCCCTTGTTTGCCTTTAGAGTACTAGCCATGCTGACAGTTTGAGAGTCTGCAAGTCTGGGTGCAGCAACCCCCCCACCTGAGTCAAGAGGTCTGAGATCAGGGGAGGCTGTAATGTCAGGCTGTGCAGTAAGGGGTACCAATGCCTTCTGGGCCAATCTGGAGCAATGAGGATGGCCTCTGGTCTCTCCTCCCTTATCTTGATCAGTACCTTAGGAATAAGAGGCAGAGGAGGGAATGCGTACTCAAAGAGGGAGTTCCATGGGAAGGTCAAGGCATCCACCTTCCACGCTAGGTGGTGATACTCCCTGGTACAGAATTTTTTTCAGCTGGTGGTTGAGGTGAGAAGCAAAGAGATCCACCTCTGGTGTCCCCCATTCCTGAGTGACTAGTAAAAAGATTTTTCTGTGGTAGCAACCAACCAGCACACTTGCGAACTGCTTCTGCTACAAGCTCCACGACAAGAAAAACTGATGTAAAGGCGTCGGCTGCCTTGCTTTGCAGCACTGATGACCTGACGTCAGTCAGCAAGCGACAGCAGCCGACGCAGAAAAACATTGATTTTGGTATTCGGGTCGGCTGAAGGCTACCACAGCAGGGATAACCCACAGGTGATTACTGCAACAGTGAAACATGAAGAACATCACTATTTTAAAGACAGCTTTACATGAGGTGCAGGGCTTTCAGACCAGTTATTGAAGTGGATGTGTGCCAGAAATCTCTAACTATAAAACTGAGAAAGGTTCACAATTACTTTTTCTCCTGTCCAAGGTCACAGAAGTTCCCTCTGGCTACAACACTGTTTACTGTTAAAGGTCTAAATACAATTTATCCCCTTCTATCTTCAACTTCCCTTACATTAAGGAAAGTCTTTCTTTTCAAGTGCTACCTCCACCTGGCAAGAACCTGCTTGACCGATGCTTATTGACTCATTTCTACATAAATTACTGCAAGGTATACAATTCAACATACGCAAAGCAGCTGCAGCCTATAACTGCGACCCTCATTCAATATGCCCAGGTGGGATTTTTCAAAACACCTACTCTGCAACTGTATAAGATGGGTGCCAGACCACTTAGAAGTCCAGTAAAGTAACAAATTCCAGCAATAGCTATACGGTTTGATGCTGAGAAAGCATCTATTAGGCTCTCATTGTTGGAGGGGGGGGGGGGCAAGTGTGGTTCTCAAGGGAATTGGGTTTTCTCTCCAGCTTTTAGTCAGAATGGGATTGGAGATGAATCCCTTGGCTCTGTGTTTGCAAATATGATTCTTCTTTCAGATTCACTGGAGGAAAAATCTAACTAGTTATAAAACTCAAAATATTTAAAAGGTCTCTGAATAGCATTGATGTCACAAAAATATCAGACATGTTCTTTGCTATGGTATAGTTCAACATTATTTAAATGGAGGGCAGTTTTGCTAACAGCATAAACCACCACCAGTTCTGACTATCTAGGCATGCATGCTCTCTGTTGACACAGTTTCAGAATATTTTGAGGAGCTGTCAAGAGTTCAGTTACTGAAGCACCTACCTGCAAATGGCTAAACAAAAAGCAATTTTAGGATCTGAGGTTATGATGATTCTCCTGCCAAAGCTATTCTATGTCTGCATTCTCATTCATGTAGTATTAACAGGAAGCAGGCAAACCCAATTTTGTCAGGTCCAATGCCACTCACATGCGAAGGTAAAAGTACAGTCTTCAGGTGGAAGGGAGGAATGCAGTTACATTTGCTGACTGCAAAGCTTCATTCAGGTAGCAGCACACAAGGGTGTGGGTTCTAGTCCCACAACAGGTAGACAAATTATGGACACTTCTGTGTGGCACAAGGAGGATGCTGCCCTCCTGAGTGTGTCATCCTTTGGATGAAACATTAAACCTAGGCCCCCTTTTCTCGAGTTGGTGGTAGCTTTGGTAAATGTAAAAGTCCCATGGCACCTATTGAAAAGAATAGAGAAAGTTCACCAATACTCTGGCCAAATTTTTCCTAACAGTACAAATACCATCTTGGGTCTCCCCTGAAGAGTCAACTAGCTTAGTGGGACTAACATGGTCAAGGGATAACTAAACTAAAATTCTAGGGTTCCCTTGGAAGAGGAACAGGTTTTGATATGGTGATTTGCTGGGCAGAAATTTGGTTGTTAGATGCAGGGTCTATGTTTTTAAGTAAGCTTCTTGATACTGTATGCAGACGATTACATGTTGATAGGGTTTATTATCAGCCAAGCTATTTGGGGAAGGTGGTCTAGAGCTTATACATAAACTCTCCTCTGGTTCCTGTAAACTGCCTATCCAGCTTAGCTAACAGATGAGCAAGACAGTACCTCAGGTTTGGAGAACTTACACATGAAATGTTCCTTTCTTTTAGTGAAGCTAGATGCATACAAGTGACAGAGTCTGGGAACAAGGTTAATTTCATTGCAATTACCAAACATATAAACAAATGGATGGAATACCAGAGCACAGGGTAGTCGCATAAGCTTACTTTTCATCTTGAATGTCATAGGAGCCATTTTTAAATCCCTACGTGTCTGATCTAATTGTAGCTCCGTTCCACATTGATTCTGTCTGCAAGCCATCTTCTTACTGTGGACTTTCAGTTTCTCTCTCAGCTCCCCTGAAAACATCTGGCTGCTTCTACAGAGTTATAGACAAGCCAAAATAAAAGGAATAGTGCAAACGTCCCATGGACTTGTAACCTTCGATGAATTATCAATGTACATCTACAATCGCTCACATTTAACTTAAAACTAAGTTTGTCTTCTAATTGTTTAACTAGCTTGTGACTCACACACTTCTCTCGGTTGCATTATTCCCCCCTCCTTTTCATCTCTTATAGCTGAGCTGGCATTTTGTAAATGTTCCTTTCTTCTGGCTTTGTCTCCCTTTAACTTTATCAGTTAACTTCTGATTATATTTCTATTAGATAATACCGTATCTCCTCTATTTCTCTTCATGGCTTTTGTATTACTTTACCAGGGTAAGAGCCACTAAACCTCTGATCTTTCATTCTTTGTTTTTCTTTCTTAGTGTTTCTCTGCTCACGGCAGCTCTACCCCCATTCCCACTCACCCCTGAATCAAATACCTTTATAGCTAACTGTAGATCAGTGTGTATGAAATAACTTTAAGAAGCTTTCCAGTGCATCAGCATATACATATAAGTACTGAGCACGTGCAAGTAAGAGTGCCATTATGAGTGAGCAGCCAGAGTGAGAGCATGCATGTATGTAGTCAGTCAGTTAGATAGTTCATTTAAGTTCACCATTCCTGCCATCCATCCTGATGTATTTTTATACAATAAACTACACACTCAAACTTCAATGTCATCTTTATGTACACGAGCAACATGGTGTCAGAATGGGATCCAGAGTTACAGCCATGAGGCAACCAGTCACAGTTAGAGGAATATACAGGAGTGGATCATCCCTACTGCTCAAATGTCTCACAAAACAGGTCAGGAACAAATTCCAGGTACTAAAACTTGCTTAAATGATTTTTTTTTCTACAAATAAAAAATGAAGCACTCAGAATACTTGAAACAAATTTCTTATTAAACGAAATGTCCAAAACTGTGTCATAGATAAAAAGTATGCAAAATAATTACGAAAATGTTTGAATATCCAAATCGCATAAAATGTACAAAAAAGGGAAAACTATTTTTTTGCTATGTGCTACTTTTTTGCATTAACTAAAGTAATTCAAAATATTCCAGGAGTGCAAAGTGTTTGCATGTGTGTGCAGTATTTCAGTGCAGTTATTTCCCAAAATACAGCAATTTCAACACATATTTCGCAAAGTACAGTTGTTTTTTATTTATTTTATTTTATTTTACATTTGTTAACCGGGGGTGTCTGACTGAGCCGAAAAAGCCCTTTTTCAGCAGAGGCCCAGGGAGAAAAGCTCCACAAAGAAAAATTACAGACACATTTCGTTATTTAGACATAATCAGTATACACACAAATTACAAGAGACATGTTTTTACAGTGGCATGCGGCACAAACAGTTACAGTGGAGAGAACAATCAAAAAAGATATTAATTTTAAAAATAAAGGTAAGTAATAGATTTGTGGTGTACAGCTGAACTTTGGAATGTAGGTAGAATACATACATAGTACACAGGTACAGTACATACATTGTAGATTAGCCAGTGTTTGTGAGTAAGATTGAAAAACTATTATAAATTGCTCTAGATTTAGTATGCATATGTTATCCGCTTTCACTAGCCTGGGGAGCAATCATGGCACTGCCAACTTTGCTTGAGATGTTGCCTGATGAGGTCTTTAAAGGAGGCTTTGGATGATGTGTTTTGATTGCTAGTAGGGACAGAGTTCCATTTTTTAGCCACCGAACTACTATATAGTGCATCTCCAAAGCTATTGTAGCTGTTGGTGACTTCTAGTAGTAGTTTGCTTGATGATCTAAGAGGCCTTTTGGCTGAGTGATGTACTAGGTTTTTGAGGGCAGGACACTTATTGGGGAGGTAACAGATAGAATGACAGAGGCAGAGCTGATTGTAGGTTAGGAGGTTGGGCAGTTCAAGCCAGTGGAGCTGTCTCAAAGCAGTACAATGATGAGTTCTATATGAGCAATTTGCAGCAAAATGGGCAATTCTGTTATAGCAAGCTTCCATTTTGCTTAGTTCAGTTTTGTTGAGATTAGTCAGAATGGGAGATGCATAGAGTAGGGTGGATAGAAGTTGGGAGCGAGCAATGGCTGATCTTGTGTTGTTGGTAAGAAATGGTTTGATACGGTAAAGTGACCCCAGTTTGGCATGTACCTTTTTAATAGTTAAGTTCAGATGACTATCAAATTTTAGGTGGGAGTCTATGGTTATTCCCAATAGCTTAGCCTGTGGCACTGGAGCAATTGGAGTAGCATTTGTGGAGTAGATAGTGAATTGACTGTTAGTGTTTTTGTTAGAACTGGTTATAATCATAAGCTGAGTTTTCTTTGGATTGAGGATAAGTTGGGCTTTGGTAAGGTAGTTTTCAATGTCAGAGAATGCTAGTTGAGTTGTTTGCAGGAGGGTGGGAATGTTTTGTGCAGCACAGATTAAGGTAGTGTCATCTGCATACTGAATTATAGATGCATGCTGTGTGGAGGTCATTTGTGAAGACTGTGAATAGTAGTGGTCCTAAGATAGAACCCTGTGGGACTCCTATAGTTATGGGCAGCTGAGGAGAGAGAGAATTTTCCCATTTCACAGCTTGGTACCTGTCAGTTAAGTAGCTTTGGAACCAGGTAAGAGTGGAATTAGATAGGTGATATTGGTTTAGTTTGTTTAGCAGGATTTGGTGTGAGACTGTGTCAAATGCTTTGGACATATCCAAAAAAAGAGTTGACACTTGCAGGCCTTCATTTTTGAGACGGTTTACTGTGTCTGTGAAGCAGAGGAGAGTTGTAGTGGTACTATGGGCAGGTCTGAAACCATGCTGAGTAGGTGACAGGATGTTGCAGTCTAGGAGATAGTTTAGCATCTGGGTATGGATGCATTTTTCTAGGATTTTGGCCAGAGTAAAGCAATGGGTCTGTAGTTATTAAGTTCAGTGGAGGTCCCACCTTTATGTATGGGTGTAACATAGGATATTTTCCAGAGTTTGGGCACATAGTTTTCAACAATTGATCTGTTTATGAGAGTGGAGACTGGGATAGCAATAGCATCTGCTGTGAGTTTCAAGAAATAGCTGAGGAGTAGGTCGGCTGCTGTTGATGAGGTTTTTAGTTTGGAGAGCATGCTTTTGATTGAAGTGGTGGAAACTGTTTTGAGGGTAAAGCTAGTATTAGAGTTATTTGTGTTGGGGGGATAGTGAGGAAGGAACTGTCCTGTGATACTAAGGATAGAATTGAGTTCACAAAGTGGGAGTTGAATTGTGTTTCGATGGGAACTTTAGTGTCAGGGGTGGTTGGTTTGGGGGTAGCCTTTTGGGTGGATTTTAGTAGCTGGTTTACATTTTGCCAAAATTTTTGCGGATTGTGTTGGTATTTAGTTTGTAATGTTGTGTAGTAGGATTTTTTGTCCAGCCTAATGCATTTTTTTGCACGGTTATGCAGTTCTTGGTACTTAGTTAGGCTTTGTGTTTCTTTGTTTTTTTGATAGTAACGCCAGGCAGTGTCTCTGGACTTGAGGATTTGTTTGGTTTCTTTACTGAGCCAGGGGTTTGTAGAGGTTCTAACCTTGATTTTGCGCAATGGAGCAACAGTCTCTAGGTGTTGTAGAAATGTTTTGTTGAAATATGCTACAGCCTGGTCAAGTGGGAGGGTTTTTAGGGGGGTCCAGTCACAGTTACACAGTAAAGTGTTGAGGACCTCAGGAGAGAATTTTTTTGTGTTTCTAGTGGATATATAGTTAGTGGTTTTGCATATGCTTGTTCTACTACGTATAAAGTATATTATGTTGTGGTCACTTAAGGTGTCTGGGAGACTGCCTGTGTGAGGGTACAATGTGGGGTTGCTAGTTAGGACCCAGTCAAGGATGGATTCCCTTTTAGATTTATCACACCTAGTTGGAATTTGGACTAGCTGCTTGTAGCCATGGAGATTTATTAGATTACTTGGTGGTTCTGACATACAGGTGAACCAATCTAGGTTGAAGTTCCCCAGAATAAGGGTTTCTTGTGAGTATGTGGAAGAACACCAGGATAAGAAGTCTTCAAGGCTAGCAGGTGTATTTACCAGGTGGAATATAGATCACAATTGTGGTGATGACCTTTTTAGGGTGAAGTTGAAGTTGTGAGATAAGTATGTCCCAATTATTGGGGGAGGGGTAGGAGTTTGGTAATTGACGGACAGTTAAGTTGGACTTGTAGAGTAAGGCAGTTCCACCCCCTTTACGAAGTGGTCTGTCTTGTCTAATGATATTGTAGCCGGTAGGGAGAACTTCTGAGTTAGCTATGTTTTTATTTAGCCAGGTTTCTGTTAAAGCAACTATGTCTGGGGAGTCGTGTGCTATTGTGGCCTGGAGTTCAGGTATTTTATTTTTGATACTTCTAATATTAATATTTAGCATTAAAAGATGGTTGGTTTTGCTGCTGTTGTTGATTTGCCCAGGGATGAAGAAAGTGGGGGTGTTGTGTTCTGACATTTGTGTTTGAGCAGTTTGTGTTGGACAGGATGGATTTGCATATTTCACAGAGTACAGTATTTCAAAGAGTTGACTGTGCATTTTAACATTATTACAAGTACCTGGTGTGTGTAAATGTTCATACATAATTACAAAGGCCATTCTGCATTGTGTTTTACTATAATCTGTGGGCATGGCAGAAGGACCCGCACCTCTTGTGTTTGATAACAATATTGCAGAAAATTGGAGTGTGTTTGAGCAGGAATATGACATTTTCTTACAGGCTGCTTTTTCTGGCAAACACACACGTACAGAGGCATTTATTCTGCTTAATTTAGCTGGTTCAGAGGTCATTAAAAGAGCACTCATTTGTGTATGCACCTGATGTGTTGAAGGGGGAGGGGGAGACCACCATATTGTGGTACCGACTGAAACAAGGGAAGACTCTGAATGCTTAAAATGTAAATTTAGAGAAATGTGTTACCCCCAAATGAATATTACAATGGAAAGGAACTTATTTTACACAAGGGACCAAAATCCTGGTGAAAAATTTGCAGCGTATATAACTGACATGAGAAAGAAAGCTAAAATGTGCAGATTCGGTGATTTCAGAGATGAGTTGATAAAGAACAGGCTTGTGTGTGGTATTAATGATACAGTGAGAAAGATTTTGCTTTGAGACTATGATTTAACTTTAAATAAGGCCACTGAGATTTGTCAGATATGAGTTTACAGACGAGCACGCAAATATGCTTACAAATGAGAATAGCTGTGGAAGGCACAGTGACAAAGCTCATGTTGATAGCATGCAGCATGTGGTTAAAAGAAACAGGCCCAAGCACATGACAACTACTGCAGATCCTGTAACAGTCTCTGGAAAACCCCAAAGTCTTTCCAGCAAATTCCAGGGCATGCTCAGTGAAGCATAAGGGTGAGACAGCAAAGTAAATACATGTGCCCCTATCTAGCTTCATAGCCAACTCTCGTAACTGTGGTGGAAACCACATACCCAAAAGAGACAGCTGCTTAGCTTTTGGTCAGCACTGTCATTCTTGCAATAAGTGGAATCATTTCAAAAGGTTTTGTAAGGCACATTCTTTTATTAAAAGAGGGCATTCCAAGAGGCAAGTTGATCAATTAGAAAACTGCAGCCCTACTTATGTTGATGGTGTGCCTGTGCTTGGTGAAACAGTTAATACAGTAGATTTGTGGGAAAAAGAATGAAATCTTTTGTACTGCTTGGATTAATGGGAATCCCATAGAGCTCAAAGTAGATACTGGCTCAAAGTGCAATGTTATGTCAGCAGAAACATTTGCTAGAATAAAAGTGTGCAAAGCTGGTTTCTTATGGTGGTAAAGAGATTCAGATTGAAGGCTTAATAGTGCTGTCACGTTACTCTGCTGGAACAGCTATTACTTGCAATTTTTTGTAGTCGAGACATGTGCAGTCATTATTAGGCCTCGGTTTGAAAATGGGACTGCTTTCACTTAAAGTAGTTCACCATGTCAGCCTGCATGACAACAGCTCAAATTTTGCCCTTTTATTTCTGTGTATATCTAGTTTGTTTGCAAAAATATCACCAAACTACCAGCTGTGTACTCTATGAAGTTAGTCCCAGAAGTCAGCTCAATTATCAGAACAGCACGGAAAGTTTCAGTAGCTATGCAGAACAGAGTCAAAGCAGAGCTAAACAAAATGATGCAGCTAGGAGTAATCTGTCCAGTAGAACCATCTACTGAATGGGTATCTTCCACAGTAGTAGCCAATAAGAAAAGCTCAGATGAAATCAGAATATGTATTGATTCAAGAGATCTGAACAAAGCATTAAAAAGGCCTAATCATCCAATGCACACAGTAAGAGAGGTTGTTGCCCTCATGCCAAACACCACTGTTTTTTCTGTCTTAGATGCAGAGAGTTCATTTTGGCAAATTTTGCTTGACCGAAAATCTTCATTGTTAACCACATTCGGTACACCATTTGGAAGATACATATTTCTGAGACTGCCATTTGGAATAAATTCTGCCAGTGAAAGAGCAAATTATTTCTGGCTATCCCTGTGCTATTATAGTAGATGATACTCTAGTAGGAGGCAATAGTGAAGTCAAACATGGCATAAATCTCAAGAAAGTTTAGGAAAGAGCATGTGAAGTGAATCTTAAGCTGAATCCTCAGAAATGGAAATTCATGCTACAAGAAGTTACTTGTGTTGGTCACTTGTGTACTAGTGCAGGCATACGACCAGATCATTCCAAGCAAACAACAATTAAGATGCCAGCTCCAGACAATGTCCAAGCCCTGCAATGTTTTCTTGGCATGGTCAACCACCTAGGCAAGTTCATTCCAGATTTAAGCCAACTTTCAGCACCATTACAAGAGCTGACACACAAAGATGTAATTTGGTCATGGTCAGAACAGCGCCAAAGAGTATTTGATGCCCTGAAACAGAAAATTACTAACCCGCCAACTCTCAGCCATTATGATGTTTACAAACCAGTTACTCTTTCCTGTGATGCTTCTAAATTTGGTCTAGGTGCATTCATTCAAGATGGTAGACCAGTAGCCTATGCATAGAGAACTCTTACCCAAACAGAGATGCAATATGCCCAGACCGAGAAAGGGCTCCTGGTAATTGTGTTTGCATGTTCAAAGTTTCATGGTTATATTAATGGCCAGTCTATCCAGATTGAAACTGACCAGCAACCTCTACTCACTATTTTGAGAAAGCCTATGCATACAGCTCCAGCTAGGCTGCAACGTATTATGCTCAAATTGCAGAAGTACAATTTCAATCCTGTTTACACAAAAGGAAAACTTCTTTATCTTGCTGATACTTTATACAGATCACTCAGAAAAATCACAAAACAGCATAAACAGCATAACAATGAACAACTTGACTTTGAGGTCATGGAAGTGAAAAATTTTTATTCCACATGCCTTGATGAGCTCAGAACTCACCCTGCTTCAGATACAGATCTCCAGAAGCTAAAACCATCAGTTGAGGATGGCCTTTAAAGCAATCTTGTTAACCAGAAGTGTAACCATATTTTCCATACAGAGATGAGATTTTGCCCAACAGTAGTATCATGAAAGGTCCTAAGGTGATTGTTCCAAAATCCTTGCAACAAGAGTACATAAAGATCTTGCATCGTGGCCACCCAGGAACTGATTCTACCAAAAGAAGGGTGAGAGGTCTAGTATTTTGTCCTTCTATGTAAAGAGATCTAGAGAAAGTACTTTCAATCTTGTTCAGTATGTAACAGTACAAAGCTGTATCAAAAAGAACCACTTTAGTTTAGCCAGATTCCTGAATTACCTTGGTCGACAATAGCCACGGATATCCGAGTGGAATGGTCAACATCACGGTGTCAGTAGACTCTTATTCAAATTGGTTTGAGACTAACCTACTTCCCAACCTAACTTCCTGTACTGCCATTACTAAGTTAAAGTGGCATTTTTCTGTTAATGGTAGTCCACACAGAGTTATTTCTGACAATGGTGCACAGGTTACTAGTCAGCAGTTCAAGAAATTTGCAGAAGAGTGGGACTTTGTTCATGTTACAATTAGTCTTGAATACCCTCAGTCAAACGGCTTAGCTGAACATGCAGTTCAAATCCAGACGTGACAATACCGATGTTTTTCTCAATTTCTTAAATCTCAAACATTCCTTGTGATAAACATCTTGGTACACCTGCCCAGAGGCTTATATTGAGGCAAACCAGAACCACACTACCAATCAGTAGTAATTTATTGGTTCCAAGTGTTAATAACAACAAAGCAGTATAGCCCAACAGTTGAAAAAGCTTTTGTCCCAGAAGTCTTACTATGATAAAACCAGCAAACCACTCAGTTCACCAATAGCCACTCCTCTCCCATATCACCCTCACTCTCCTGCAGTACTGAATTCACTCTCCCCAAAATCAAATTACCCCCAAAGATCTCTCCACATTTCAGAATCAAACAGGAAATTCTCTCACCCTACCCCTTTATATAACTTCTCTTCCATCTTTGCAACACCCTAAAACTCTCTGGTGACATTCACCCCAACCCACAGTTTAACCCATTAATTCCTACCACTACTTCACAAACTCTCCTGCAGGCATCTAACCTTACTTCCAAACATCTTTCCCTTTACTCTATCAACCTTCATAGCATTTGTAACAAGATAGCTGAATTCCCCACTTGGATATCCCAATATTCAGCCCAATACTCCCCCAACATAGTTACTCTCTATGAAACATAGCTCAAACCACACAACACTGATGAATTTCTCCCCCTGGATACAACATTCTATGCCTTGATAGAACACACAAAAAAGGCAGTAGCATTAATATTATGTACTCAGACCTCCTAACCCTATCCCCCCTAACCAATCCTCCCCCCTCCTTTCACCCAGCTGAACTTACTATTGCCAATTACAAACTTAACGACCATAAAACTTTAACTATAGTTGCCATCTATATACCTCCTGGAGAGAATATACCCTTATTGGAAAAGATACTCCACTGGATCTCTGACAATATAACTAATGAGATCATAATGCAAGGCGATGTTATCAATTGCCTAACCCTCTTTTCCAACTCTCCTACAACCAGCATAAACCTATATGGGTTCACCCAACTTATCTCTTCTCCCACTTTTCATCATAAACTTACAAATACCAGTTCTATCCTCAACTGGATTCTTGTCTCTAATCCTCAACTCTATCACCACCCTGAATCCCTATCAAACTCCATTAGTGACCACTCCCCAATATGCATCCTAAGATTCTCCCCCCACTACTCTAGACCTCATACATTTAAAGAATGGCAAAAGCTAATCAACTTCAACCCTGATACATTCAATAATTCTCTCAAAGCTATAGACTTTTCCCTCCTTCCTTCCATTCCTACCTCTTGATGAAACTGTTCTACAATTAAACTCCAACTTGCTAAACACACTGAACTCTCTTGCCCCTCCCGGAACTGTTAGAGTCAAATCTTGATGTTCTCCTTGGCTCACCAACTCTATTCATGCTTTTATCCAAAACAGAGATTCTGTCTGGAAACCCTGGACTAAGAAGCAATTCTCCCACACACTAACAAAAACATAGGGAACTCCAGAATCTGACCAAAAAACAAACAATGATAAAAAACTTCTACCACACACCCCAAGCTACAGAATCCAGAAACCCCAAAAAGCTCTGGAATACTATCAACCAAATTCTCCACTCAGAAAATCCCTCAACTCCCAACCCCTGCCCCAATAACACACCCCAAGAAACTGCATCCATTTTCAATTCATACTTCATCAAAACCATCAGCAAACTTAGGCAGACTTCTAACCCAACCAACCCCTCACTTCCTACAACATCCCTACTACAAAAATGCCCCTTCTCTCTAAAGCCAGTTCCTACCAGCTACATTAAATATCTTCTTCTCAAACATAAACCATGATCCCCATCAGCAGATAATCTACCATCTCTCTTCCTAAAGGCTGCTGCTAAATCCATAGTGCATCCTGTTTCCATCCTCATAAATCACTCAGTGAATACACTGTCCCCTACTCTCTGGGAAAAATTCCATACCATGCCTATCCACAAAGGTGGAAATTCTGCAGAGCTGATTAATTATAAACCTACTGCCATACTTCCTCCCCTCTCTAAAATTCTCAAACACTGTTTACAAACAAATCTTGGCCTATCTTACCCAAGAAAACCAGATCACCCCTAATCAGCATGGCTTCTGCTCCCACCACAGCTCTTATTTCCTTTACTAACATCATATTCCAAGCCAGAGACAATATAAACTAGTGTCCTGTCTCTTTTTAGATCTCGCCAAAGCCTTTGCCACTCTCTCACCCACTCCTCCTCTCCAAAATTTCTCAACTCACTCTCTCCTCAGCAACTATCTCTTGGTTTAACAGATAACTCACAGACAGACCGCAATCTGTCAAACAGCTTTCTGCTCTTTCTCCTTTTCTCACCATCAAAATGGGAGTCCCACAAGGTTCAATTCTAGGCCCCCTTCTTTTTAACATCTTTACTAATGAACTTTATACATCCTGTCCTCAGTCATCCCTCATACAGTACGCAGACAACTCCACAATCATCTCCATTGCTGACAACCCCAATAACCTGCTCACCCTGACACAAACATATTTCAACCTCACTAAAACATGGCTTACTAACAACCAACTCATACTTGACCCCAAAAAGACAAAACTTCTTCTCTTCCTCCCAAAATCTCTCTACCATCTCAAATCCTCATTTACCATCTCTTTCCCTTAACACTATTATAGCCGAAATCCACACAGAGCTCCTTAGAGCAATCAGATGACTAACTTAAATTTAACCTACATGTGCTTCACTGTATCAAGAAAAAACACCATAAGCTTGGCCTACTGTATAGAAATAAAAGGTTCCTCATACCAAACTCCAGAATCTCACTTGCCCAAGCTTACCTTCTCCCCAACCTCTATTACAGCTCACAAAATTTATAACATACAGTCTTCACTACCCTCCAAACCTGAAACCACCTACAACAAAGTTACTAGATTTGCTGCTAACCTGCCTCCCAATCATACCATTGTCACACTCTCAGGACACTCAGCTGGCTAGACCTTCCTAACCAACTCTTATTTACTCAATTTCTCATCATCCATTTTATCCTAAACAAACCCTCCTTCTGCCCCAACATCTCCTCACTTGTCTCCCTCTATACCCCCCCCAATCCCTTGGAAGCTCAGACCATTGTATCTTACAAATTCATAAATTTAAAAAATCTAATGGACAGAATCTCCACAGCTATTTTCCTGTTATTTCATGGAACAAGCTCCCCATGACTCATAGAGATGTTACCCATGTCCACGAATTCAAACAAATTCTCAAAAATTACCTAAACAGCACCTGGACTTGTCACTAGTCATCCCACTTGAACCAAGTCCTTTCTCTTTCCTTCCTATTACTCTCTTTTCTCCAATTATCTTATTAAAACTCTCTATTGTGACAAGACAGTCACCTACTACTCTCCATGCTCCTTCTGTTTCTAGGCTTGCTAACAAACTGCTTGGAATTGTACTGCTGCCCACTAACAGAATTCCAATGTGTTTTTGCCAGTTTCACTGGTTTCTTTACTTACTACATTGTATAAATGTCTCTCCTGCTTTTTTTTTCTTACTTATACTGTAATGGAAATTTGCGTATTTATTGTATTGTACTTTACTTTCTCATGCAATCTTCTGGATTTGTTGCACTGTGGAGCTTTTCTCCCTGGGCCTCTGCTGAAAAAGTGCAATAGCCCAGTCGGACTATCCTGGTCAAATAAATTATTCCAGATATCCTGGGTAGATATTGCTGGAGTAAAAGAGCTTTATTGACTATTTCCTACAACAAACCAAGAGGCATTTCTTTACCTTTTAAGATAAGGTGGTATCATATGGCAAGAGTCCTCTCTCAGTCCAACCTCTATCTATGGCTCAAAGGTTTTGTCTTCTAGTCTATGTATTGAGATTTTTGAAATTCACCTTTCTTACCACTCAGTGCTTGGAACACATTTGTCACTTTGGAGTGTCAGTAGTGCTCAGATGGCCTACTGGGATCAGCCACATGTTTGCAGGCTTATCACTTAGGACAAGTTTTTACAAAGAGCATGAGAAAACATCTCACACATAAAGACATTAACTTGGTCTCTGACCAGTCTTACAGCAAAGTCCCTGTTTAGCCTCCTTTAATAAGTTTCAATTTAACCTATAACCTAATTTCATTTTTATCTTTTGAAGTCTTATCTTTGACAAAAATGTATATTAAATGGAGCGTTTATTTATGGTGTTTTACTGTGCTGTGCTGGGTTTGAATAAACCTTCTTTCTTGCTGTGGTATTCCTGGTGACTTTCCTTACAACCTTTATTGTATTTACTGGTTGGTTTAAGGTTGTGGTTCACTTCATATATATTTTTGATTCCTTGTTGGCTGTTTGGTGAACATGGAAAGTACCGCCTCCTTACCTCAGTCACCGGTGGATAGGAGGGACGATATCGGAGAGACGAGAAAGCTGACTGGGCAGCTTTCGCAGTTGGTAGACTTGCTTACCCCAATCAGAGTCTCGTTGGCAACTTTGCTCACTCCAGGGCTTCCCGGTAATCAGGAGGCTTTTAAAAGGGGAGAGGATTCAGCGGCGGCTCTTACGAGGAGTGTGGACACTTTATTACAGAAAGGAACGACATTGGAAGGACGGAATAGGCGTGATTCAGCCCAGAATGTGGATTTTTCCACACCTAACATCTTTGGTGGCACTGGAGAGAATGGGCCAAGAATGAGTAATAACAGCGGCAGAATTGAAGCTGGCCCTGGCTCTGCATCTCAAGGTGACTGTTCTCATAACATTAATGCAGCTAAAGAGACAGTAAAGCCCAGAAAGTTATTTTCCGATTGGCTTACTGAAAAAGTTAAAATTCATTTTGATGTTACCAATATTGCTAAGAAAAAGGTGTGTGAACCTGTTAGATATAGTACTAATTTAAATAAACGAATGGATGTTTTGCGGAAGTTTAAGGCCCTGTGTATTGATAATGAATACCTCAAAGAATGTTTGAAAAGGGGTATTGTTCCAAAGGGCCTAAGGGTATACAAATTCCCTAATAACATTGATACAGGCTATGATTTATTTAATGAATTGTTAGAAGTATTTAACAAATGTGGTTTAGATGTGGTTAGGATTGTTATTAAGCAGAATGAAAGTAAAATGAATGAGTTACAACATATAATTGAAAATCTTAATATAATTACTAGTGATTTAATGTTTACAGTTGAGACTGAAAAAAGAAAATATTTTGATATGATGGACACAACTGATATGTGCTCAGCCAATATTAAACACAAGATTAAAAAACTGGACAGGGACATTTTAGAATATAAGGAGAAACTATGTTACCCTGTCCAACAAAAGAACTAAAATAGATATGAGGCATGTGGTGATAGTGTGGGTAACTTGGAGACTTTTTTTGAAGGTGATATACATGGTAATGAAACTAATCAGTTGGACCTTTTAGAGTATGCCCCCCTCCGTCGGTCCGAGAGGTTGATGAATCAACAAACCCCTCAATACTTTGTTTCCCCAGAGAAGAGGGAGATGGGGAGGGTACCAAGGGAGGGGGGAATTCTAGAACCTACATTTATAGGTTTAATGCCTTCAGGTATAGTCCAAGTGAACAACAAATTCACGTATGATAATTACAACATATTTAATTATAGTGGAGTTGAGTTGACTGTGGATCATTTTAAGTTATTGGCTAAGGGTTTTAAGTTTATACCCAAACATAAATGTGTCCTTTCCAAGGTGATTTTGGACCTTAAAATGTTTACTAGGCTGTTGAATTTTGAATGGGTGTTTCAAGGGGAAGGCAAAACACAGAGAATAGGGGGACTAAGATGCATAAGTGAGTATAATCCCCATTGCAGCCCAAATCAAAAATTTCGAGATGGTAGTAGAAAAGGGGATTCGACAAGCCGTCCAGAACTCCACTAAATTTATTAGCAATTTAAATAAGAATGAGAAAAGGGTTTTGAAAGAACTTCAGTATGATAAGAATGTTTGGGTTATGAAGCCCGACAAAGGGGGAGGTTCTGTCCTTATGGACCAAGTGATTTATGAAGGAAAAATTATGGAAATTTGGGAGGATTCCACTACCTATGTTAGGGTTTCTAGGAATGAGATAAACTTAACATATAGAAAGATTGATCTTGCCCTTAATGATTTACTTTTGGAGGGCTTGATAGATGTGGATATTTTTAGGTATTTGCATGTTGCTCAACCGAGAATACCCACTATTTTTGGAATCCCCAAAGTTCACAAGGATTAGACTGACCCCCGACTTTGACCTATTGTTTCTTCTCAAGGATCAAAAACAGCCCCCTTAGCTAAACTGTTGGACACAAGACTCAAAACATTTTTTGGTTCTGAGTCAGCGATTCTAAAAGATTCTTGGGATTTTCTTCAAGGGATTGATTTGGGTCAGCCCTTTGAAAGAATTATCTTTGTAACAGTGGATATTAAGGATTTATTTACTGTTATTCCACAGGATATGGGTTTAGAGTGGCTGGAACTAGCCCTGGTGGACAAGGGCAATATAACTAGTGACCAGTTACAAGTTATTCTTTATCTTATGGAGCTTGTTTTAAAGAATAATTTTATTTTGGAGGGGAATACTTCCACCACATGAAAGGTGTTGCTATGGGGGCTAATTGCACCCCCACTTATGCTAATATTATTCTTGTATGGTGGGAGAAGAATTTTATATTCAACTCCAGATTTTCTGAGTGCTGGACATATTATAAGAGGTTCCTTGACGATATACGTTATTTTTTGGAAAGATTCAGAAAATATGCTGCAAGATTTTTTTGAATTACTTGGAAACCACAACTTGTTTTTTACATTTCTCTAGTTCTGTTACACAAAACAAGGCTAACATTTTGGACATCAGTATAATTAAAACTAATGAGGGTTTAAAATCAATGGTTTTCCAAAAGGAAACCTTTTCAAATTCCTATTTGCATTTTAAGAGTGCTCACCCTTATTCACAAAAGAGGAATATCTTTAAGGGCCAGTTGATTAGAGCTAGTAGATTAACATATTTGGATGAAGATTTTGAGCATGAGGTTAAATACCTTGAGGGGTTATTTAAAAAGGGGGGGGGTACCCTGATGTATTATTAAGGGACACCGTGACATACATTATGAACTTTTGTGCTTCAAGGTTTAGACCCTTGTTAGGTAGGGGTGAACAGGTGGAGGCCCAAGTAGACCAAGAGGGTAGTAGTGAATTTTGTAGAGCATTTACCATGGAGTTTAATTCAGACTCCAAGGTTATGGATGAAGTGATGAAGAAAGAGTGGAATAGATTGTCTTCACTCACTGATTTGAAGTGTTTTACTAATAAACCTATTAAGATCATTTTAAGAAAAGGAAAAACTCTGAAGGAATTATTTGAAAGTGGTGGTGGAATTAGTTTTAGGAATGAAAATAAAAAGGTTGGCACCTTCAAATGTGGGGCTTGTTCTCAGTGTGCTTACATATCTAACAAAGACACAATAGAGATTACGTGTAGAAACAGAATTCTTTCTAATGTATGCTATAGTAATTGCAATACTAGTGGTATTGTTTATTTGGCTATGTGTGAATTTTGCAATGCTTTCTATGTGGGCAAAACTGAAAGACCTTTAAAGAAGCGCATCTATGAGCATGTTTATATTACTAAAAAGAATTATAAGAATGCACTTTTTAAGCATTCTCAAATATATGGGCAGGCAAAATATTTGTTTTTTGCCTTAGAAGTTGTGCAGATGCATGCCGGGGGGTACATGGGAAACTAGATTGGAGTACCGGGAATTATACTGGCAGGTTACATTGGATGCGGCCAGACCTCCAGGCTTAAATGAAAGTATTTCCATTGCTCCTTTGTTGAAGCTTAGGGCAGCAAAATTGTAATACCAATACACACATGGTTTTATATGTACTGCAATATTTTTTTTGGCCACTAGATGGAGATTTTTATGGGTTTAGTGTTTGTGTATTAATGTCCTTACAAATGTCCATTTTTAAATACATATACGTTTTGTATTTATTTTATTAACTAAAGGTATTTGTTATTCAACATGGTTGGTTGTCCATTTTTAAATACATATACGTTTTGTATTTATTTTATTAACTAAAGGTATTTGTTATTCAACATGGTTGGTTGTCCATTTTTAAATACATATACGTTTTGTATTTATTTTATTAACTAAAGGTATTTGTTATTCAACATGGTTGGTTGTCCATTTTTAAATACATATACGTTTTGTATTTATTTTATTAACTAAAGGTATTTGTTATTCAACATGGTTGGTTGTCCATTTTTAAATACATATACGTTTTGTATTTATTTTATTAACTAAAGGTATTTGTTATTCAACATGGTTGGTTTTGTACATATATTTAAGTGTCTTAGACAATGTTTTATATAGTGTATTTAATATGAATGATTTTTAGTAGCTAGGGTGCAATATTAGTAAGGCAGTTAATGGTTAAATTATTTAATTGCTATTTTAAATATGTGTTTTTATTGGCTGTGATTGTGTGTTCTATTTAAACCTGCTGAATTTCATTGTTGTTATCTGATGAAGTCTTATCTTTGACGAAAATGCATATTAAATGGAGTGTTTATGTTTTATTGTGCTGTGCTGTGCTGGGTTTGAATAAATCTTCTTTCTTGCTGTGGTCGTCCTGTTGACTTTCCTTATAACCTTTATTATATTTACTGGATGGTTTAAGGTTGTGGTTCGCTTCATATATATTTCTGTATCATATGGCAAGAGCCATCTCTCAGTCCAACCTCTATCTATGGCTCAAAGGTTTTGTCTTCTAGTCTATGCACTGAGATTTTTGAAATTCACCTTTCTTACCTCTCAATGCCTGGAACACATTTGACACTTAATAGAGTGTCAGTAGTGCTCACATGGCCTACTGGGATCAGCCACATGTTTGCAGGCTTATCACTTAGGACAAGCTTTTACAAAGAGCATGAGAAAACATCTCACACACAAAAACATTAACTTGGTCTCTGACCAGTCTTACAGCAAAGACCCTGTTCAGTCTCCTTTAATAGGTTTCAACTTAACCTTTTTAGGACCTGCTTAGAGAACACTAGGACATGCATTTCAAGAGACTTAGGGTTTTATTCAAACTAGGGAACACTTACCTCTCAACTTACAGACTTTTGGTGAATGTCCAGATTTTTGCCTCATTTATGATCTGTTTTTCATAAAATTGTGGTTTTCTGGCAAATTAGTGGCAAATAAAGACTGAAGTTAGAAAATAATAACAAGAATGAGTTTCAGACTTCATACCCTTCAGAAAATTCAAGCTAATGCAAAACCTGTTTTATCAACTTTCTAAGTTTGTAAGAACAGCATTTAAAAATTGTCCCTATTTGTGCACCTTTGTCCCACTTTTAATAGCTTTGTCCAGATTACTTGCTCTAAAAAGTTGGGAGGTATGCTTTGATTCAGCAGACTTAAGACTGCCATGAGATCATTTATATCCTTCAGTACTACTACCAATTTGCGTAGATGACAGCTGTTTAAATGTCTCTTCTGAAGCACACCCCCTTATACTGTACTACAGCATCAGAACTGAAAAATAATGCAAGCACTTGGTATGGAAAAAACTCTCAACCTTAAGATCTTCTAATATTAAAGACAAGCATGCTACCAGTGAAGCCAATGATGCTAGGTTCTTGTTTTTGTGAAGTAAAACAAAGGATCTAGGGACAGTACCAGGCAATTCAAACTTTAGACTGTCATCTAATACTACTGTCCTGAGACTAAAGTCAACTATTGTGTTATCTACTAAAAATCAGAAAAGCCCATTCTACAACCTAGCTATACAATGCTGCATTCTGCACTCCTATGAATAGGAAGAGTTCCAACTATTTCTTACTAGAAAAAGTGGTGCTGGAGACCTGAAACTATGCAAAGGCTTTGGGAGCTATCCTTTATTTTTAACATGTTTTCTCTGAGAAAGGCTTTGGGATCATTCTGCTTCTAAATCTTCTCTGCAAATCTATAAAGCAACATCTGAGCCAGTCTATTTTAAAGTCTATGCCTAGAAAACATCAGTGGTGGAACCATCATAAGACCAGGGAACCCACTACTAAAATATCAGTACAAAAAAAAATAGACTATCAAACCGATTCTGGAACAATCTTCCATTTACCATTTAAACAGTTATTAACTTCTTTTAAAATAATCTTGATAAGAAAATATCAACATGGGGATACAGAAATTCAAGCTTCTTGAAGATCAGTAGGCCATACCCTTTGCAATGGAATCAGAGAGAAGCTATTTAAAAAAGATGGGAAAGGGGTGGGTTAACACATCTTCCACTGTCTGGGCTTAGGAAGGGAAAATAAACCTTAGTGAATGCTAAACAGTACAGTCAGAAGAATTCATTAATAAATGGGAGATTAAATTTGCTCAGAGAAGGTAGTGCCACCTCATAAGGACTTACACTAGGAAAACAGTTTAGATCAATAAATAGGACATCAGCTTTCTGCACTTGAAAAGCTCTGGCATTTAGGGAAAATGTATTTCTATTCCATGCAAGTATTCTGTATATAAATGACTGCTTCCTGAAAAATCTGACCAGAAGTATAATGTATTCTTTAAGGTCAGTATTTCTAAATAAAAGTGGCTGTATATACTGTTAGCCTGAAAAGCAAACTGGGATAATATATATATATACACACACACACACACACATATATATATATATATATATATATATATATATATATATATATATATATATATATATATATATATATATATATATATATATATATATATATATATATATATATATATATATATATATAAGATTGTGGTTGGGAGTTTAAGAAGAGAATATGTATAGTAGGGTCTCTATATCACATTATCAAACATTTAAAAGTTCGAACGTCATATGGTCCACACCATATGATCGAATTTTTAAAAGTTCGAACGTTTCAACGGAGATCTTCGTACAGTGCGGAATGGGAAGATTTCCCTTTCTGCACTGCAGAGTGATCTCGGAGTTGGTATATTTAAAGAGCAAGGTAGGTTTTTTCTTTGGTTTATTTTTTTATTACATTTTCAAACTTTTAAAAGTTCGATCATATAGTGTTGACGATATGACATTTGAACTTTTAAAAGTTAAATTATGTAATATAGGCGCGCATAGTATAACACCCTGAGAAAACCTGCAAGTCAGATTGCTTTGAAGCACGCGAAAAAGAAGTTATGTCTTACCATAACGTTCCATCTGTATTGTTGATCGTTCAGTCATTACGCATGGGTATCGGTTCCGAGCTTGGAACCGAGCCGGCCATTTTCCAAGCTCGCGTCAGCATCAAACTCTCGAGCTAAACTCTTACCCACAATCCCCCTCTCCCTATTACCTCAGATTGAGTTTGCAAGTTGAAGAAGGTAGAGGCTACCTCTGGTCAAATAATCTAAGAGAACCGGATGGTGAGATCCACTAGAAATCACAGGAGGGGGAAGGAGGGAGGGTCATAATGACTGAACGAGGATCAACAATACAGGTGGAACGTTATGGTAAGACATAACTTCTTTATCTGATATTGTTAATCCTCGTTCATTCCTTATGCATGGGACAGAGTTCCCCAGCTACCTCTATTCCTGGGAGGCTCTCATGGAAGGACATTCCTGAGCACCATAGAACCAAAAGATGCTCTTCCCCTGGTGGCCAAATCCAATATGTAATGATTGATGAAGGTATGAGGCGTAGCCCAAGTTGCAGCTGCACAGATGTCATGTAAAGAAGCTCTGGCATGGAAGGCAGCAGAAGTTGCCACCTACCTTATTGAATGAGCTTTCATGGTAGTAGGCAACGAGATATTATGTTGTGTGTAAATAAAGGTCACACAGTCCTTCAACCATCTAGCTAATGTGACCTTAGCAACAGCAGATCCTAATCTAGGTCCAGAAAAGGCCAAAAATAACTGATCAGATTTACAAAAGGGTTTAGTCCTGTTTAAGTAAAAATGGATTTGCCTGTGTATATCTAGGGTATGTAGGCAATACTCTCCTCTGTTTGAATGATTGGGAAAGAAAACTGGCAATTCAATGGCTTGATTAATGGACATTTCAGAGATCACTTTAGGCAGAAATGACAGATTAGTTCTCAGAGACACTCTATCTCTATGAAAAATCAAGTATGGACTCTTGATACATAAAGCTTGAAGTTCAGAAATACATCTGGCAGAAGTAATAGCGACCAAAAACAAGGTTTTCCATTTCAAATACTTGAGGTTGCAAGAAGAGGCTGGTTCGAAAGGTGTCATTGTCAGAGCTTGTAGAACTAATGATAAATCCCATGGTTGAATAGGTTCTCTAAAAGGTGGCATCAGATAATTCACACCTTTTATGAAGGCCTTGCACAATTTATGGGACATAAGAGAAGAATCTTGGACATCCTCATGAAAATTAGAAATTGCAGCCAAATGAGGCCGATAGACCCAATTGAAACAGGTCGGCCAGATAGTCTAGTATTATCGACACTGGTGCTGAAAAGGTGTCTACTTGTTTATCTTTCAGCCAACAGGTAAATCTTTTCCACTTGTTCAGATGAGTAATTCTAGTGGAAGACTTATGAGAAGCAATGAGAATATCACGTACTGGTAAAAACAGATCATTCTGCCTGGCAATCAAGGGAATTGGAGTAGCCAAGCCGTTAGCTTCAGGCTGTTCAGGTTGGGATGAAACAGGTTCTGTGGGTGTGAGATCAACTCCGGGGTTGGATGGAGAATCCATGGTTGATCTAGTAGGTGAGGCCAAAGGAAGGGGGACCAAATCTGTCGAGGCCAATATGGTGCTATGAGAATCACCTTGCTCTTCAACTGCCGGGCTTTCTTCAGAAACTGGAGAATGAGGGGAAAGGGTGGAAATGCGTAAAGAAGACCAGAGGGCCAATCTCGGACTAGAGCATCCCTGGGTGACTGTCCCAGAGGAGGAATCAGGGTGAAGTAGTTGCTGCATTTGTAGTTGGTCGTGGATGCAGAGAGGTTGCAGCAAGGATGGCCCCAGTGGTGGAAGATCTCCGCCGCTATCAAAGGATTCAGGGACTACTCGTGAGGTTGAAGAATGCACCTGCCGAGTCTGTCTGCTATCACACTGGAACTCCTGGGAATGTGCGTTGCTAGAAGAAAACAGTTGGTAGCCATCTACCATTGCCATATCCTCATGGCCTCTCAACAAAGGGGATAAGATTTGGTTCCACCTTGCTTGTTGATGTACCAGACCACTGCCATGTTGTCTGATTGAATCGCAATTGTCCGAGACGGCAGCAGGGGATGGAATGCTTGCAACGCCAGAAGCACCGCCCTCAGCTCTAGAACATTTATATGCAGATGGGCCTCCAGTTGGGACCAAGTGCCTTGGACTGTCTGTCCCTGACATAACCCCCCCACCCCATCAGGGAGGCATCCATGGTCACTGTGGCCTTGGGTTGCTGGGGGGAGAAGGGGCGAGACCATTGTGAGAGATTGTGTCATCCACCACTTTAAATCCTGTTTGCACCTGCGGATTACTCGAATCATGGCTGAAAGAGGATGCTGAAAAGGATACCATTGGGTGAGCAAAAGCCATTGTAGAAGACTCATGTGAAACCTGGCCAGGGGAACAATGGTGATGGAGGCTGCCATGGAACCCAACAGTTGTAGAACCAAGTGAGCCGTGGATTTTTCCTTTGAAAGGATTGGAATTAGTTGTTGGTTTATCCTTAGAATTCTCCGCTCTGGAATAGCAGTTCTGCAATTTTTTGTGTCCAAGATAACCCCTATGAATTCTGTCGACTGAGATGTGGTGAGATTGGATTTCTGCCAGTTTATGGTTATGCCTAGCCTTTGAGCAGCGAGGAGAGAGTATGCCAGGGCTTTTTCCAGTAGATGCCTGGTGGGGGCAGAAATGAGCCAGTCATTTAGGTATGGAAACACCTGGAATCGTTGAAGTCGCAAGTGAGCTGTGACAACTGCCATGCACTTTGTGAACACTCTGGGGTCTGTAGAGAGTCTGAAGGGCAGTACTCTGAAATGGTAGTGACTGGCTCCCGCACGGAAGTGCAGAAATCATCTTGATGGCCTGTCCGTCTTTATGTAGTAGTATGCATCTTGAAGATCTATTAGAGCACATCCAATCGTCTTTTTCCAAAAACGGGAGGACAGACTGTATTGTGACCATCTGGGATTTTTGTACTCTCACAAACTTGTTCAATACACTGAGATCCAAAATTGGTCTCCAGTCCCCAGTTTTCTTTGGCACAAAAAATAGTCTTGAGTAGAATCCGGATCCTATCTGATCTGGAGGGACTATTTGGATGATTCTTTTTCTTAGCAGCTTTTCTATCTCTAGTGCTGCTTCTTCCCTTTGGGTGGAACGTCGGGAAGATTTTTTGAAGGGACGGGACAAAGATCGATGGGGATATGATAACCTCTGGTTACAATCCTTTGTACCCAAGAATCAGTGGTGATGGTTAGTCACGCAGAAGGGTACAAGGAGAAACACCCCCCAACCACCTTCAGAGGAATGGAGTTGCGCCGCTCTTCAGGAGCGCTGGTAGGATTGACCAGGGAAAGAATCTCTGGAACCCTGGTTACATGGTCCCCCTCTGCCCTGAAAGGAGCATCTTCTCTATGAGTTTCCCCCTCTGCCTCTGGGGGAAAACTCGGCCTGTGCGTCACAGAAAGTACCCTGAGATTTCTTGAACCATATCTTCCCAGTCTTTTGGTTTCGGGAGAAAGCACATTGAGGGGAAGAATAATGGACATCTACGGCAGAAAGGGTCTTGCCGTCCTGTTCACATCTGGCCAGTGTGCTTTTAACTTTTGGCCCAAACAATGAAGAGGGCTCAATGAGGGCATTAAGAAAAGAAGACTTAAAGGGTTCCGTGAAGTTACACAAGCGCATCCAGGCATGTCGTCTCAAGACCGCAGCAGAACCCGCTGCTCTAGCTGCTCCTTCTGATGCATGAGATATCAGTCGCATAGAGGAGTTAGATATAGATTCAATGGTGGCCAGCTGAGAGGCCACTTTGTCACGGACCTCATCAGACACAGCACCAGCCAAGGTTTCAGAGAGCTCAGAAATCAGATCCCTTTGATGCCTGGTGAAATGTGCCATATAATTCAGGGACCGGATAGCAAAGGTTGCTGATACAAAGGTGCGCTTCCCTATCCTGTCCAGGGCCCGGGACTCTGTAAGGCAGATGGACAGTCTGGCTTTCCTCTTCTGCCAGATCCTTTTTTGTTGCAGCTATCACCAAAGCATCCACAGGAAGAACTTTGGACCAATGGGGATCCGAAGCAGGAGGGGACAAGATCTTATCTGGCCTCTGGGGAATAGCTTCGATGGTATCAGGAGCCTTCCAAGCACACTGCACGATGAGCCAGACAAGTTCATCGGCAGGTGGAGTAACCCAGGAGGTAGGGGGCTGGGTGCGAAAGGCCTGCAGGAACACAGATTCCTCAGAGGTCGGATTAGAGGACTGCCAGCCACCTCTCTGTTTCAGGATTTTGAGGATATCGCCAAAGGATACCTCAGAGGGTGACTGAGGGGATCCTTCCCCCTCATCAAAATCTGTGCCTTCATTGAGGGACTCCTCTGTGGAGTCAATGTGCTTCCTCTTACAGGAACTTTTCCGGTGGACTTCCTCAGCGGGAGAAGCTGGGGAAGACAGCAGAAAAGGGGATTCCTGAGGGAATATTTCCTGCGGCCCTTGCACCTGGAGTCCGCTAGATGCGACTTGTGGCACCAGTGTACCAGAGGAGGGTGGAGGTATAGACAGTCCAGTATCACCAGCAGCAGCGAAAGCCTTCTCCATCAGTTGGAAGGCTGGTCCACCCGAAGAGGAGTGTATGTCTAGGGCATGGGTCACCCCTCCCCTAAGTGGCTCAGCCTGCCAACCCGGAGTCCCTGGATGGTTGTGGAGCAGCAAGCTATGCATGTCACAGCTGACATCCTGTGTCATAGCAAAACTTTCCTGCCACAAAGGCAACTGTGGTTCCTTAGTGAGATCCATAAAGGGAACCACAGAAGGGGAAGACTGTGCTATATTCATGGACTTCAAAGGCAATGAAGGAGGAGAATAAGAAGGGGTCTTTGGAGATGGGTGATCACCTCCCAAGGAAGGATAGTTCCTGAGGGGTGAGATACCTCTGGCCAAGTGTACCTGGTCCACAAGACGCAAGACTTCATGTTCGGAAAGGCTTCTAGTGGACCTCATGGAGACTGAGGGAGAAACAGGCTTGTCCACAGAAGAGGCAGACTTGGTGCCCATCTCATCTGACCGCACCGAGGACAATGGTGCCGAGAAAGACTGGACTACGGTTGTCTGCACCAAAGAAGTCATCAGTGCTGAGGTCATTGTCTGCACTAATACAGGGATCAGTGCCGACGTGGTTGACAGTGCTGAAGCTGGAACCGACAAAACTGGAGTAAACAATAAAGGCTTTGGTTCCAAGGAAGATCTCAAAGCTGACGCGGTCAAGGTCTGCGTCGACTGAACAGTCGGTGCCGATACAGTGGTAATGGTCTGAACCAAGGAGCCCCTCGGTGCCGATATATAGAAGGCTGCAGGAGAAGATGGAGCCGAAATCACTAACGGAGCCAAAGGCCTTGGTGCCGAAGGTCTAGGCACCGAAAGCACTGGGGCCGACTGAGAACTCTGGAGCCGAAAATTTAGCCTTTTTAGGTTTTTGTTGGTGAGAGTCCCCAGCCGGGGATGAAGGCAAAGATTTAGCCTTAGTAGAAACATCCATTTTCTTATGGGCTCTAGGAGGGGTTGAGACATCTGACTCAGAAATAGCCTCTGAAAAGGGAGATTTTAGAAGTCCATTCAGTATCCGCTTGTTTTTCCTTTCCAACAAAGTTCTATTAGAAAAGTTCTCACAAATAGTGCAGGGTGGTTCAGAAGATAAATGGGACACTCCCAAACAATAAACACACAAAGAGTGTGCATCAGAAGTAGGCGGTTTGTGTCCACAATCAGAACACCGCTTAAACCCCCAGACTACCTTTTTTATCTGCCATGACAGCAAATTAATTAACAGAAAAGTACCAACAATGGTACAAGAGAGTACCCGAAGGTATGAGAGAGAAAAGGGAAAAAGATTACCAATGATGGTAAGGAAAGAATATCTCGCAGTAAAAGTAGTAAGGAAAGAAAAACAGAAAAACCTAAGGAAATTATGAATGCTAGATGTGATAGGGTAAGACAATAAAATATGAACTTTTCTGACAGAAAAGTAATTTGCAAAGCAATTAAACAACAATTGACTGTACTTGGCTTAATAGAAGTAAGCTTGACACGACCGGATGGCAACGCGGCAAACGAAATCTGAGGTAACAGGGAGAGGGGGATTGTGGGTAAGAGTTTAGCTCGAGAGTTTGAAGCTGACGTGAGCTTGGAAAATGGCCGGCTCGGTTTCGAGCTCGGAACCGATACCCATGCGTAAGGAATGAACGAGTATTAATAATTTTAGATTACCTCATTGCTGGCTTGACTTTATCAAAGAGTCTGCAATTCAAAAATTAGTCTTATGGCATGGTTAAAGTCATACAAAGTAAAGGAGCTACCTAGTTGTATTAAAACCTGAAATTCCATATAGGGAACTTACCTCTTGCATGATCTATTTTTATTAAGCAAGTTGATGCATGTGCTTTTATTTAAGGCTAAATAAAGCTAAGATTTGCTATTTTGTTTTGATTAGAAATCTGAAAATTTCGGGTTTGAGAACACACTGTTTGATAAAATTCTACATATAGAAACTCCTAGCAAAATGGTTCTAAAGACCTGTGTGCATCTTTGCTAAAGAGCAATTGTTTACTTTTTAGATTTTCTGCTAAGCTGAAGCTGGTTTTCTGACCTTTTAAAACCAAACTCTGGTTTGAAATTGAACAATATATTTGGTTGGAAAGCAGTCTCCTGTCCAAAATGTGTGCAGACAAGCACCCGTTTGTCACAAAGGACAAATAAGGTTCCTGACCTTTCTGTGGCAGGGAGGGGATAAAAAGTACTGTTGTGTACACTTACCATAAATGTAGATGTTCAAGTGTATTCACTGTTGCAGTCATCACACTTGGGTTATCTGCTTGCAGGTAGCCCACATTCTGCCCGAATACCAGAGTCTTAGTATTTCTGCGTTGGATGCTGTCACTTCTTGCATGATGTCAGGTCATCAGGGGTATAAAAACAGGCAGCCAACGCCATTACATCAGTTTTTCTTGCCCCAAATAGGTTCATAGGTTAGTACTAGGCTATCGGCCCTAGGGCCTATACAAGCCTAGCCATAACAATTCCCTGGCTATTTCTTCCCATACTATTTTCTTCCCTGGACCCCTGTTCCCTTAGATCCTTAACTGTTAAACATGTCCCCATGACAAGCTTTCATATGTATGGTTTGACAGTGTCCATCACTGCCTCAAAACTGACTAATGCCATAATGAAGAAAAAGTTCCACATAAAACCTCAGGGAGCAAAACAAACGCTAACTAGTGTAATGAAAGACTATACTTGACACCCACTTTAAAAATCCTCATGCTTGAATATACATCCATATCCCCAATAGAAGAGGAAGGAGGAAAAAAAAAACTTTTACTTCACTTCTTTACCAGAAGTTCTATTTAATTTACGTTTGCTTGTTTTCTAGGTTACAGCACTGACCTCACTGGACATATTCTCACACAGTTCATGAGTGGTGTCTGGTTAAGTGGCTTGCTCAAGGTCACAGGCAACAGAGGGTGAAGGAACCAAACTGTGCACCACTAGGTAAAGCCAACTGTTTCTACAGATAAGTCAGGGCAAAGTTTTAAGAAAGAAAATATTAAACACTTGATTTTTTACTACATAGTAAACATAGCTATCAGGCATCTGCAGCTTCAGAAAGAGAGGGAAGTGAGCAGTGTTTGTGTGTGTGTGGCACTGATCTAGGATGTTGCATGCACAAATCTATGATGACCTCCCCCCACCCCAGTTCTATTTCTTTCTTGTTTATGGCAATTCCAAAACTTTTTGGAAAAAAACAACTCTTTTTTTTTTCAAAAAAAATTTTATTAATTATATGAATAGCAAGACAATTAAAAGAGTATACATAACAAGAAGGCATAAATGAACATATAACAATTCATCTAGTGATAACAACCTTCATGAGATTTTGATAAGTTATTTAGAAATAAAACATACACCATATGTACACTATATACAAGTTAGGCAACCTGAGAGAAAAAAAAAATTTTTAACATTAACTATTTAATATGTTTAGAACCTTTTCTAACACAACCTTTCTAATAGCTTTTTTTTTTTTGGACTTCCACCTAAGTATCTTTGATCATCAATAAATTTAAAAGCCATTTTCTGGAAAGTAACCCATTTTAATTTAGAATGATCAATCCAATTTTGTATTATATAAAGTTTTAGTAATGAGCAAATAAAAATGATAACATGAATATCAACTTTTGAAAGATGAATCAATGGAATATGTAGAATAGCAAATTCCCACGTCAACGTGGATTTTTGATATCCCATTTTCTGCAGTCTGACTTTCAAAGATGTCCACAATCTGTGAGAAAAATGACAATACCATAGAATATGAAGGAGGTCTGCTTGGGGATGAGAACAGCATGAACACGAAGGGGACTTATTTGGGTTAAATGTGTTTAATTTGATTGGAGTAAAGTAGGCATCATTATTAATCATTAATTGTGTGTATGCTAATTTTTTAAAAGGGATAAATTCCTTAGTGTGTCTAATAGCCAGGACTTTCTGAGATTCTGACAATTGGGAATTATAATTCAACCAAACATTAGATAAAAGACAGTTGTGGTCCATCATTAAAGAATTAATTAATTTATATGAGTTTGAGAGCATTATATCAGATGATGAAAGTATTTTGATAATCGTGTTAAGGTTTTTCAATTGTGCGTCTATGGGGACTAGAGATACAAATTTGTTTTTAATTATTGCTCTTAGTTGTGTAAGAATTGGTGAGTAATTCCAGTTTACTTTCAATAACTTACGCCAGTCAGATAAAGGCAAGTCAAGATATTTCAAAACATCTCCTACTTTTAGATTTTTAATTAAAGGATAGTTTGTTAAGTTCAAAAGTTTATTGTCCAATAATATATTTGGGTTTAGATGAATTGGCTGAACATGGTGCAAGATCTTTTCTAGTTTACACATTTTGAGTAAGGTTTGGAAATCTCTAATCTTTTGTTTAAATACTGTAGATTTATTTTTAATAAATAAACTATCCAGAGAGATAAAGGGAATAGCTTCAGGATTTAAATTATTAGAAATGACATAATTATACCATAATTTTATCCATAAAGAGTGATTTGGATAAGAAGTGTTATTGAATTTAGAGATAGTAAGAAGTTTATTGGATGAGACAATCAAATAATAGAGATAAAGATTAGGTAAACCCAAACCTCCCTTGTCCTTCGAAAATGCCAATCTAGAATAGGAAATTCTAACAGATTTAGGGAACCATATGAATTTTGCCAAAGCTTTATTTACAGACTCAAAAAAATGTTTTGAAATTATCTGATCAGATGATAATTGGTAAAGAAATTTAGGCAGAATATTCATTTTAATAATGGCCACCCATGAAAGGTTAAGATGCTTCCATCTGTCCATATCAGACAATATAGAGTTCCATAATTTATTAATATTATTTTGAAAGGAAGATTTATTATTGTGTTCTAAATTGATTCCTAAATATTTTATATTATAAGTAAACTGAAAATGATAGTCTGGAAACAAAAAAGATTTGTGTGCTAAATGATTTAAGGGAAAAATATGAGTTTTTGTAGAACTTAAAAGATAGTTGGAAACCAAAGAAAAATAATCAATAGAATTCATTATTTTTCTGTAATCAGATAATGGAGTTTGAAAGTAGATTACTAAATCATCCATAAAAGCAGAGAAATGAATATTAGTATTAAGAATTCTAGGGATGTTATGAAAAGTATTTTGAGTAATAAACAATAGCAAAGGTTCTAAGTAAATGTTGAAAAGAAAAGGGGACAATGGACAACCCTGTCTTGTTCCTTTAGTGATCTTTATCGAGCAGAAAATTGACCATTAATGTATAGTCTAGTAAACATATTCTTGTATAAAACTTTTAAAAATTTATAAAGAATAAGGGAATATTAAAACATAACATAGTTTGAAATAGAAAGTTCCAACATACTCTGTCAAAGGCATTTGATGCATCTATAATCAAAGCATATATAGGGTTTGGATTTTTCTTAATGAGATGAAGTATAGTCTCTAAAGATAGAGTATTATCCCAAGCATGTCTCTGAGACATAAAACCTGATTGATCTGACGAGATAATTGAGGGTAAAATCCGTTTCAATCTGTTAGCCAGAATAGATGACAGAATCTTAATATCCACGTTAATTAAAGAAATGGGTCTATAATTTACTGGGTCAGATTTATCTTTATTATTTTTTAGAATTAGAATGGTTTTGGAGGTGTTCCAATGAATATCTGAGATATCATTAACTCTTATATGATTGTAAACTTTAAATAGAAAGGGAAGAACTACCAATTTGAAAGTTTTGAAAAATTCTGGAGTAAAACCATCAGGTCCCGGAGATTTACTCAATTTAAGATTATCTATTGAATCCGAGATTTCTTGTACCGATATAGGGGTAGAAAGTAGTTTTTGCTGATTATCATTAAGTTTAGGGAACTGCAAAGAGTCTAAAAAGAGTTTTGAGTGATTATCTTTAACAGAATTAGAAGAATCTGAATATAACTCAGTGTAAAGAGAGGTGAAAAGTTGAATAATCTCTTCATCAGTATTATATAATCTGTTATTATAAGATAAAGATGTAATATTTGGATTTCTGCAGTTAACTTTAATAATTCTCGCTAACAATTTAGATGGAACCTGGGCCCACTCTGAATATGAAGCAAGTAGCTTTTGTTCAGCTAAGGAGAGGTTATTTTGGTGAAGCAGAATTAAATCTTTCTGACAATCAAAAATTTGTTTTTCTAAAGTAGCATCATAGTTCAGACTAAGATGATTTTCCATCGAAGAAATTCTTGATTTTAAGAATTCCTCTTTCTTAAAGTATTGTTTTTGAAAAAGCAGCTTTACTAATAAATAAACCTCTTAATCTTGCTTTACATGCAGCCCATTGTATGTCATAGGGAATGTCTGATGATTCAAGACTATTCACCATTTCATTTAGGATTTCTGAAGCTTGTTTGCAAATATCTTCATTTGACAATAAGTTATTATTTAAGGTCCACTTATTAAACATAGTTTTATTTTTGATATTGGGTTTTATGTTCAATTTTAGTGAAATTCTTGAGTGATCCGAAAAGAATCTGGGTTCTGTAGTAAAGTCCACAATATATTTTGAAATATAATCCGAAATTAGAAAGAAGTCTAATCTGGACCACGAATGATAGCACTTAGAATAATAAGTATATATATCATTCTTGTTTATATTTTTAACAGTGCGGAGGGGATCTATTAAATTATATTCTGTCATCAAATCATTTATAGCCAGAGTAGACTGAAGATTATAGGTGACAGTGGAGCGGGAACGATCAATTACAGGGTTTATAACTGCATTCCAGTCACCACCCACTATAATATGATGATCCTTATAGGATGCAAGAATATTGTAAATTTTTAAAATGAACAAATGTTGTGAATTACATGGGCCATATAGATTTAAAATTAATAAGGGTTTGTCCAAACCAGCAATAGAAGCGTAAATAAGCACCACCTCCCTCATCATCAAATTTCTCATCAATAATATTCCCAATGAATTTTTGTTTAATGATTATAGCTACACCTCTGGAGTTAGATGAGTCACCTGAAGCTATAATCTTTTTGATCCATTTTTTTTTAACTATTCCAATCAATACGTGAAATATGGGTCTCTTGAATAAAACAAATGTTAGCCTGTGATTTAAAGATCATATGAAATAATAGTGACTTTTTCGCTTTATCTTGAATGCCTCTAACATTCCAAGAATCTAAAATTATGTCAACAGGCATATTCTACAAGTATAATCATTATTGATGCTATAAAAGTGAACTCAAGGTGCAAATCCAACACAACATTAAAAAGAAGAAGAAAAAAAATAAAAGAAAAAACAGTCTAAGTATTCAAGCAAGTCATCCAATAACATTTGTTGAAAAAAAAAGAAAAAAGTTTTTTTAAGAACCATGAAATGTATAATAATAACCTTTATCCTAACCCTAGTGCCTACCCACCAATCCCCCTGTGATAAAGGAAGAGCAGAAGAACATGAAAAAAACATTGTAATTATAGATAATAATAACCTCAAGTTAGAATACAAATTACTCAAAGGAAGCCTAACATAACATAAAGTCCGAGTAATACTACTAAAAATATATACAAAATTAACTAATTTCAAGGCGTCCAACATGCTTAATCCCTACTTCTAATACTAATCTAAAGCTCCTATCCTTAAATTGAAATTTATAGTGATTAAATGTATTTCCTCAAGTATTTCAAGAGAAAGAGAAACAAGTAAATAATAAATAAATCACACTCTGCTTAACTAGAACACTCTATCATAAGAAGTAATACAATTAAAACTGAAAGATATGTAAGATAACATATATAAGTATAACAAAACCAACTGGTAACATTATAATATAAGTAAATAAGCATAGCATTACTGAACTAAAGATAATAGTCAGGCACTATCTACTGAACCTTCTTTAGTACTTTAGTGATAATTTCATTAATCAACATGACCATTAGTATGATAAAAGCACTAATACCTGTAGAATGAGTATTTAGTTATAGTTCAAATAAAGCAAAATACAACTACCAAGCAACCATATCTCAAAATGAAAAACAATTCAGTCTGGAGATGCATCTATTAACTAGATAATAATAGTACAGGAACTATTCAAAATGAAATATTATAAGCTGTAAGGTTTTAACACTAGTTAATATACATGAATAAAGTATAATTATATTATTAAATAGTAACTTAAACAGCATCATATATATTGGACTGAATGTACAACAATGTGCATACATATAATTTTAAATCTACTTTTGAATATTTTACTAATGACTCTGTTAGGTTATGTAGCCATACTATTCTTCTAAGCTATAGATGTAACATAGCAAAACAGCATGAAAAGACAAGGCTTTTAAAGTAAACATTTTGAACATCTAATTAAAACAGAAACAAGCAAGCTAAATGCAGTAAATCTAAGGGCTTAAATATATACAGGTAGATTCAGCTAATCATATTAAAGATAGTTATTTCAAACCTTTCAAATAAGTAAAGGCTTTCTTAAACATAAACTACTAATCATAAATATCACATCCAGCCTCTGAGAAGAGAGAGAGCAGAGAATAGAAAGAACATGAAACTTTCATATGAACAGGTATACTTTGTAACATTTGTCAAATTAAACACTTCAGTATAATATAAAATATTGTATGAAAAATATTCTGAATAGGAAAATATGTTCATTTCTTTACACATCCTTTAGAATTTTAATATATAAAACTAACCTGTTCATTTGTTTCCAGAAACATTTTCACTCTGCTTTATGAAAGTAGCAGCTTGCTTTGAAGTCATGCAGACACACTAAAAGTCACTGAATATATTATGTGACATGAATCTGTTTAAATTTAAAAAGCAACCTTCATTTATGAAGAGAAAACACTTTAAATAATAGCCAGATCTATTAAAAAGTTAGTGCTATTGAATACTTGTTGAAAACAAGCAGACTTGTGTATTTGAAACTGTCCTTCTTTCCTCACAAATGATGACATCACCATCCATCTCAGAGAGACTGTAGTGTGCGCATGTTCATGCAGAGCATCAGCTGGAACTCTGAGGGGAAGATTTTCTTGCTAGAATGTTGAGATGGAATGTTTTTCCCTCCAAAAATCATTTAGCTTACACAGAAGGCTGTAACTCCAAAGCTTGTAGTAAAATTAACATATTATCTATTTACACAGCAAGCATATGTGAGAGAAAGAGAAAAAGTAAATACAGGAATTTAAATGCTTCTATTAATCCACACAAATCTAACAAGCATATATCCTGTCACTGCACACTGTCACACCAAATCCATCATGTGTAAATTACATGACAAGTACTTAAGGTAATATAATTATGTCACACCAGAATTACAAATCATGTAACACAAATACTGTCAGATTAAAGAAAAGAAAAGATCAAACCTTATTGTAGTTCTTTAACAGTAGAATATTAAGATACAGTGTCAGGAAGCTTTTAAATGTTTTAAGAAAAATGTCTTTTGCATCTTTAGGATCTGAACATACAAATCTTTTGTCATTAGCTGTGAAAGACAAGGTATTAGGATATGCCATTCGAAATCTAATCCCTCTTTTTATCAAGTCAGCACAATAGGGGGCTATTTTTGTCTATTTAATTTGATCTGTGCAGGAAGATCTTGGGAAAATGATAGTTTGTGAGACTTCCATATGAATTGTTTCTTTGTTTTAGCAGTTTCTAGGATCTGGAAAGTGTCTTGAAAGTTTAGTAACTTAGTATAAATTAACCTTGGTGTGGAAGAATCTTGCTTTGTACACAGTGCTCTGTGTGCTCTCTCTACAATTACAGATTTTGAAGAAGCTTCACAATTTAACAGTGTTTCAAAGATATTTTTAGTCACAGATAACAAGTTTTTATTGTCATAAGATTCAGGTAAACCACGAATAATGATGTTATTTCTTTGACTCCTGGCTTCCAGATCCAATATTTTAGCTTGTAAATCTGAAACAAGTTTTATCTCTAGATTTAAAGTCACTTTCCAATAAGTCTGTTTTAACCTCCAAAGCTAAGATTTTATTTTCAATAGTAACAATACTATCTTTTATTTGCTTTAAAGATTTACTAAAGTCTGTAAACTGTTCTGAAAAGTTTTGTATAGCACTTTGGATTGGTTTTAATGCTATTTTTAGTTCTTCTAAAAGTAAATTTGAGCCATTTAAATCTTTATTACTTACATTAAGAGTTTCTGTAGGTTGTCTAGATGATTTCAGTCTTTTTGAACCTGAATCTTTTTCAGGAGAGAGCATTGAAGTATATTTGGCCTTTGTAGGCTGAGTCTCCATGGAGTCAGATTTTGTAGCCATGCCCAGAAATGGAATGCAGTTAACAGGATACCAGGAACCAGGAACAGACTGGAGCAGTAGGAGTCCCAGCAGCAGAGAGACCAAGAATGTTCTGAGGTAAAATAAATCCCAGGATAATAATTCCAGAAGAAAAAATAATCCAAATGCGTAGAAAAAGATTTATAAAATCTTTTAGTATAAAAATTTGAGGAAAAAGGTTGATGTAAAGTTGTAAAAAAAACCAAAAGTTAAATAGCTGTGAAGAGCTAAGAGAGTAAGGACTAGACTAGTCGGCGGCCATCTTGGAATATGGAAAAAACAACTCTGGTTTTATTTCCTGAAGTCTCCCTGTGTATCCTATTTTCAAAACCATACACCCTTCCAGTAACATTCCTCCGAACTTTCAAGCCCTTTCCTTAAATGCCAGTTAGGACTACACAATTTCCCCTATCTGCATTTTAGTTTTGGACCCAAAAGTTATCACTGTACATCTGTAATATTTTTAAATATTAACACACACCATGTTTGACAATAAAACAACATTTCTGAACATAGCACAAAGGATGTGGTCAAAAAATACCTGTAAAGTCTGAACACATGACCACAGATTAGAGCTCGAATTCCAGTTTCTACTAATAAGGTAGTACTCGAGTTGCTGTAACTAATACATCACCACATGAAGGAATGTGGCTACAACAGAAAAACAAGAAGAGGATGAGGAATGGTTATACCTACATTAGTAGATGACCAAGGAAGATGTGACAAAAAAAACAAATAAATCTGGTTGTACTTGGACCTGCTCAGGATTACTGAACGCTTATTTTCTTGGATGGTGTTTGGTGTCAAAACACTTCAGAGAAAATTACTACAAGGCGATAGTAAAATGAAAGCTATATGGAAATATACTTCAGGAATTATATTGCGTCTTCAAGAAAAAAAGGGCTCCAAATGCAGAAGTATTTTTTTCAAAATAGTGTAAGGAAATTTGGAGAGGGGGGATTCAGGAATTGTAGATTCCCATGTATACTCTTCCTCCCTTGACCTCAGGACCCTCTCAACCCACGTTTGAATGGCTGGTACAAAAAGAATCAAAAACAAAGTATGCAACCCAAAAAGAAAGTGGCAAGGAAGCACAGAATCCAAGTTAAAAAAAATTACACACACACACACACACACACATTCATGTATTATATACACACACAGACAGCCATACAAATGTCTGAAGTAAATTTAAATACTAAGTGTGTACATTCTGCATAACAGCAACCATCATATCCTTACATTTTAGAACACAATAAACAAAGTTTTACATTACTTAAACAAAATGAATACAGTACAAAAACTTATTTTTGCAGATCTTGCTACCCTGTCAGGCACTGTTTTGATACCAAACATTTAAGTAAGTTGAGATATATATACACCAATACTCCAGAGATGGTCCAAATATATAATAAATCACCAAATGAGGGAACTTAACAGTTTTACCCAAGAGGAAAGTACAGCATTTCAGTACACCAAAACTCAAGCATACTAACCTAACTGCCTATTACATCCAAGTAAAAAGGAAAGAATACTCACACCCATTAGAACAAACAATATTTTCTTTTGTAGTTTAATTTGGAAAGAAAAAAATAGCTTGAAGACCGTGTTAAAACTGCAAACAGTAGACATAATATCAGAACTATCACATATGACTCAAAGTATGCATTCCCTCCAAGCCTAGCTTGTGCTTCAGTTGATTTCTGTTGGTAAATTCCTGAGAAATCAAACATGACAGTGCTGTGATTCAGACTTTATACCCTGTACAGTTTTCTTTAAAGTACAGGAAAGTTTTTTCCCTGGATTCGTCTGAACATTGATCCTCCCAGATGCACATGCTCAGTTAAGAAATACAATACACATTTTGAAGATGCACCTGGCATTTTGTGGAAATGGATGCAGACAAGTGACAGTATTCAGATAAGGTAAACATTTTTATTCACTGCTCATTAATACCTTTAATTACATATTAGAATATCTTTTTTTCCACTGCCCGGTTAATTTTCAAAGGCATGATCATGATCCAAAAAGATTTTCGCTCTCTCTATGCCATTCCCTTGTTAAAGAGAGAAATCTAATGTAAACACTCCATTTGGGATAATTCCCACCAAACAAAAATCCCAGCTGGAATAATGTCAATGTTTCCTAACCAAGAAGTGTGTTCCTTTAGTTGTCCAGAGGAGATTAAAGTCACTTTTTTTTTCATATCAATCTCCTACATTAAGACCAGTCTTCACCTTTCAGGCTGTGACCCTGTTTTATCACATCTTCTCCAACTAAAACACACCGACAATGCTAATATGCTCCCAAAACCTCTCCTTTCCACATTCTGTGCCAAGATCACAGTGCTACTACTGGTCCTATACTTCCTCTGCATGTTAAGTGTATTATTGATGGTAACCTACTACTTGCTGCCTTTGTCATTTAACTTGGTCTGATCCCTTTCAGTCACAACCCAGGCTCAATGAGCAGAGAGGACATATTATGGAGTATGGTAAAAGTAGAGAATGTTACAGTGTTGTAATATACAACACTGTATATATACTTTTTAACATTTTTGACTTGATCTGACAAGTTCTACAGTAAGTGATGGTTTTATGTTTTTTAAATGGATATTGAGGTGTGCGACTGGATTACCCAAAGTCATGAAAACAGGTACAAGTGGCTTCCTCCTGAAAGTGCTTCCACAGAGTAGCCTTGAGTGCTGATAATGTGTTAGTTTCTCATGTCTAGTATTGTATTTTACCAGAAAACAGACAAACCTAATTTGGAGAAGGCACTTTCTCCTACTTTTGTCTTAGAAGAGGATCTGACTAAATGGATGTTGTTTCTTAGTGTGCAGGTTTGTTCTCATATTTGAAACATTTTTGTCATTGTGGCCAATATCCTTGTTTTAGCATTTTACAAGAGCGTACTGGTAAGAAGTATTGCTCTACGAGTAATAGGGAGCCAATGATGAGTCTTAAGTAAATTATTGTGATGCTTTCTGGCATGTACTAATCTTCAAATTCTAATTTCAATAACCTGCAGTTTGCTCGTATTATAAAATGACTAAAAGCATAATATGGGCAACCTGTACTTGATTTTTGGTAGCAGCATTTGATTCTGGAGGTTGGTGCAAAGCTTGTCTTTCCAATTTAAAATGGGCTTTAATCTTACAAATTCTAGCAGCCACGGTTATAAATCTAAGGGCAAAAGGCAACCACCTACCAGTTTAAGGCATGCTGTTCTTAGCACTAAAGGGGAAAAATAGAAGTTATGTCCTTACCATAACGTTCCATGTGGAGTGTTCATCTCGCCTTTGTTCTTACACATGGGTTCGGAGCCGATCCTCGGCTTCGAGTCGGCCGCTTGGCAAAGCTCTGCATCGAGAAGAAGCTCGAGACCAACCTGTCTCCCACAATTCCCTCTGCCTTTACCTCAGATCTAGTTTGCAAACAACACCAGATCCCAACGGGAATGAAACACACACATACATGCTAAGGCGTAGCTGAAACAGCAGTAACAGCTGAGAGAAACAGAAGCGGGAGAACCAACCAGACTCCTAAACCGGACGTTCTTCCTGAACTTTGGGTGGGAGGGTGAGAATGTAAGAACAAAGGCGAGATGAACACTCCACATGGAACGTTATGGTAAGGACATAACTTCTATATGTGAGAGTGTTCAATCTCGCCATTTGTTCTTACACATGGGTAGCGTCCCTAGCTCCGTGACCCTGGGAAACTCACAGAAGAACGTTCCTGAGCACAGTGGAACCGAAGGTTGCCCTGTCCCTGGAAACCCTATCCACTTTGTAATGAGTAATAAAAGTATGAGGTTTAGACCAAGTGGTGGCCGCACAAATAGTGTCCAAAGGTAGGCGGGCCGCATGAGCCAGGGATGTAGATATTGATCTAGTAGAATGTCCTTTCGGTTTGACGGGTAAATTCTGTCCCGTAGAAGTATAAACAAAAATAATACAATCGGATAGCCATTTGGAAAGGGTTCGCTTCGTCACTGCCATGCCCTTTCTGCTGTCCGCAAAGGCTATAAAGAGTTGATCTGCCTTTCTGTGATACTTTGTTCTATCCAAGTAAAATCTGAGTTGTCTATGAACATCCAATTTATGTAACATATATTCTAGCTTATTGGAATGGTTCTTGAAAAATGTGGGGAGCTCAATGGACTGATTAATGTTATTGATTGAACAAACCTTGGGAAGAAAGGATGGGTTGGTGCGAAGAGATACCCTATCAGGGTGAAAGATCAAATATGGGTGTTTAATGGAAAGAGCTTGAAGTTCTGATACTCGTCTGGCTGAAGTGATAGCTACCAGAAAAGAGGGTCTTCCATGACAAAAACTTCAAAGAACAGGAAGAGGCTGGTTCAAAGGGTGGTAGCATTAGTTGTGATAACAGGAGGTTCAGATTCCAAGGTGGTGTAGGAAACCTGACTGGTGGCCTGATATGGAAAGACCCTTTTAGAAAAGCTTTACAAAGCCTATGAGCCATAATAGGCGCTCCATTTTCTCCCACATGAAAGTTTGAAATAGCAGCCAATTGAACCCTCAAGGTGGCCGGAGAAGCTCCTTGGTGAAATAGTACGGATAGAAACTCCAAGACTTTGTTCAGTGGGGCTATTAAGGGATCCAAACGTTCCTTAGTTGCCCAGTATACAAAACGTTTCCACTTACTAGTGTAAACTTTTGTAGTGGATGCTTTATGAGACGCCACCAGAATATTTTGAACCGCAGGAGAAAGAAGGTCAGACCTGGCTAAGAAGGGAAGCGGAGCAGCCAAGTTGCTAGTCTGAGGGACAGGAGCGACGGGTGAGGAGCCCCTGATGAGTGGGTCAGTAGATCCAGCTCCGGGTCCAGGATCCAGGGTTCCCGTATTTGGTGCGCTTGAAGAAAGGGGAACCAAATCTGACGAGGCCAGAATGGGGCAATGAGGATTATTGTCCTCTCCAGGTTGTTGGCTTTCTGTAGAAATTTTGGAATCAGAGGAATAGGAGGGAAGGCATACAGGAGACCTGGGGGCCAATCATGAATCAGAGCGTCCCTGGGGACTTCCCCTGGAGGGGGTAATAGGGCGAAGTAGCTTCTGCATTTGGCATTCATTGGAGACACAAACAGATCGCAGCAAGGCTGGCCTCACTTGCGAAATATCATGTCCGCAATTGTTTGTTTGAGGGACCACTCGTGAGGTAACAGGATGGCTCTGCTCAACCTGTCCGCTATGACGTTGGATAACCCCGGGATGTGCGTTGCTATCAGAAAGCGACCCGTGGACTCTGCCCATTGCCAAATTCTCATGGCCTCTCTGCATAACTGGTAAGATTTGGTTCCTCCCTGCTTGTTTATGTACCAGACTATGGACATGTTGTCCGATTGAACTGCAATGGTCCCTAGAGGTAGAAGGGGAGAAAAGTGTTGCAATGCTAGAAACACTGCCCTCATCTCCAGAACATTGATGTGCAGCTTGTACTCTAGATTGGTCCATTCTCCTTGGACTGTCTGTCCCTGAAAGATGCCCCCCCACCCTATCAGGGAAGCGTCCGTGGTCACCGTAGCTGTCGGAGTGGGTAGCACAAATGGTCGGCCGCCGGAGAGGTTGCAACTCTGAAGCCACCAAGACAGGTGCGATTTGCAAATGTTTGTGATGTGAATTTCATGTGTCAGTGGTAACTGTTGGAACGACCATTGTGCGAATAGCAGCCATTGAAGGACTCTCATGTGCAGTCTTCCCAAGGGTATCGCAATGAGGGAAGCCGCCATGAGACCCAAAACTTTCAGAACCAGTTTTGCTGGGGATTTTTTGGACAACAGGAGAAGAGATATGTGATTTCGTAGAGAGGCTATTCTTTCTGAAGGAAGCCTTAGAGTGAAGCAACGAGTATCTAAATCTGCTCCTATGAATGAGATATGCTGTAATGGCTGTAATGCAGATTTTTCAAAATTCACGGAAATTCCGAGATGAACACAGAGATCTAGTGTGTAATCCCTGGCCTGAATCAGTCGACGCTGGGTGGTGGCAGTAAGGAGCCAGTCGTCCAGTTACGGAAACACACGGAATCCCAGGCGTCTCAAGTGAGACGCTACCACTGCCATACATTTGGTGAAGACCCTGGGGGCTGAGGTCAGACCAAAGGGCAGGGCCTGAAATTGAAAGTGACTGGCTCCCAGCCGGAAGCGCAAGTGATCCCTGGATGCTCTAGCCATTTTGATGTGGTAGTATGCATCCTTGAGATCTATTGAGCACATCCAGTCGTCCTTCTGTAAGAATGGAAGGATCGATTGAAGCTTGACCATCCGGAACTTTTCTTTCTTGACGAAGGTATTGAGCTTGCTTAGGTCCAGAATTGGCCTCCAGTCCCCTGTCTTTTTTGGAACTAAAAAGAACCTTGAGTAAGTTCCGAATCCTCTTTGGTCCGCCGGGACTGGTTGGATGACTCTTTTTCTAGCAGCTTTGAAATTTCTATAGCTGCAGGGTGACGCAGATGGGGCGGTACATCTGGGAGTCTTTTCTGCGGTAATGGGGGAGATAGAAACGGAATTCTGTGACCTCTGGTAATAATGCTTTTAACCCATTTGTCTGAGGTAAGACTTTGCCAGGCCTGAGGGTATAAAGCTAAGCGACCCCCGACTGCCTCCAGAGCAGGACAGTCGGGCCTCCTCTCAGGAGTGCTGGAAAGGCTTCCCGGGGAGAGTATCCCTGTCACCTTGGTTTTGCAGACCCCCTCTGCCGCCAGGGTGACGTCTTCCACTTCTGCCCCCCCCTCTGCCTCTGGAGGGGGCATCACCCTGTGTGCCTGGGAAAGAGCCTTGGGGTTTTCGAAACCACATTTTTCCACCACGTTGCCCTTTGGGGTACGGTCTGGATGGGGTGAAAAAACGGACTCCGACAGCAGACAGAGTCTTTCCCTCTTGCTCACACCGAGTAAGGGTCTCCTTTACTTTGGGGCCAAAGAGAGTGGCACCGTCAAATGGGGTGTTAGTAAAGGAAGACTTGAAGGCTTCTGCAAAGGAACATAAGCGCATCCAGGATTATCTACGAAGAGCAATCGCTGAAGCCGCAGCCCTACTCGACCCTTCGGCTGCATATGAAATGAGCCTCATGGACGAGTTCACAATTGATGTAAAGGTATTGAGTTGTGCTGTAACTTTTTCCGAGACAGCAGCATCTGTAGTACCCTGGAGGGTATCTCCCAACTCTTTGATTAGATCCCTCTGTAAACATGTGAAATGCGTTAAATAGTTCAGCGATCGCATGGAAAAAGCCGCTGAACTAAAAATGCGCTTCCCATACCTGTCCATAGTCCTAGAATCTCTGTAGGTGGATGGACAGATGAGGAAGATTCAGACATCTCCTTTTTAGTGGCAGCTGCCACCACCATAGCGTCCACTGGAACTCCTTTTGTGAGATATGCCTTGTCTTGAGGGGCAGTAATATATTTATTAGGTTTTCTAGGGACTGGCTCCACTGTGTCAGGTGCCTCCCACGCCATTCGAGCAATCAATTCCATCAACTCATCGAAGGGTGGAGTGACCCAGGAGGAAGAAGGGCGAGCACCGAATGCCTTCAGCAAGACTGACTCATCCTCAGAAGGGGGTAGGGCCTGCCAATCACCTCTCTGTTTCAGGATCTCCAGGATGTCAGAAAAGGAGACATCCCCTGAGGGTGATTTCGGGGACCCTTCTGACTCATCTAAGTCAGTGTCCGATGTTAAGGATTCTTGTGGAGAATCCAAGTGTCTCCTCTTACACAATCTTTTCCTCGGAACTTCCTCGGGGGGGGCATCCGATGAAGCCTCCGAGGAAGAGGGGCTCCCTCTGGGAGGGGCTGAGACACCGGTGCTCGACACTTTGACGTAGCCATGGGTGCAGAGGAGGATAATGGTCCTTTATGGGAAGGAGAAGCTGTCTCTGCTGAAGTGGTTGTCTGAGTTGACAACACCTTCCTCATGAGGTCGAAGGCCCCCGGGTCCCGAGTCGAAGAATCCCTCGGTTCCAAAGAAAGCGGAGGGAACCCCGAGACGGGGACCGAGGGCATCTACCCCGAGGACGGAGCCGAGTCGATCCATGCCGAGGCACCGAGAGGGAGAGTCGGAACCGAAACATCGGTCCGACTCTCGGTCCCAGAACCAAGGATGGATCGTCGGCTCCGCAATTCCAGTAATGGGTCCGTCGGAGTCTAGGTGAACGGTGCCCACCGAGAGAAAGACGGCTCCGGCACCGAGGGCTCCACAATCATCAGATCAGCCTCTCCCGGCTTCGAAGGCTGAATGGGCCTCGGAGGAGGAACAGATGGAGATAAGGGAAGGCCTTCGAGTCTTGACACCAATTGGGAAGAGACTGAGATGAGTTTGGATAAGGCTGTATTCTCCATTAGCTTCTGCACCACCCGGTCTACATCGGAGTCAGAGAGGGGCCTAGAAGAACGCGTCAAAGGAATCAAAGACGGAGCCGACCTCAATAGCACAGGAGGTGGAAGCTCCGTCACTGGTTCCAAGACTTGAGGCTCGGTGACAGACAGAAGTTCGACACTCGGCCCCGAGGTCTGTGGAACCAGTGAACGAACTTTAAATGTAGAGCTCGGAGCCGATGACATGGGCTCCGACGTCTTCAATTCCTTCGAGGATTTAGATGCCTGGTCAGATTTATCAAGAGCCTCTTGAAATGCAGGCTCAAAAGGCCTCTGTCCATGAGCTTCCTGCGCCTATCTGTCATGACCCTTCCACTGAAAGAATGACAAATGGAGCAGTCTTCTTGCAGATGGAGAGGGCCAAGACAGTAGATGCAGGAGCTATGGTTATCTGTGACAGACATTTTCTGTCCACATTGGCACCGTTTGAAGCCTGACTTCGCTTTCTCAGACATAATAAAAGTATAATAACAGTCAAATCCAGTAAAGTTATATAAAGTCTACACAATCCTGTACAGACAGTCACAGCCAACAATAATGGTAATAGCCAATTAAGTTTAGTCAATCCAGTAAAATTGTCAAATCCAGAAGTATTCAAGTTAGTGGGTGGGGTAGGCCCCGAGGGAACTAACTAATTATATATATATATATATATATATATATATATATATATAAGCAATATATACGTATAAAGGAGAGAAACCCTCGAATCACTACACACACACACACACACACACACACACACACAGAAGTGACTTAAAGGTGAAATAGAAACACTATCTAAGAAATCTTAGACAAAAAATGCAATCTTATCTGCCAGGTGGTCTGAGCTCATCAAAGTTGATGCGAACGTTGCAGCGGCAAACTAGATCCGAGGTAAAGGCAGAGGGAATTGTGGGAGACAGGTTGGTCTCGAGCTTCTTCTCGAGGCAGAGCTTTGCCAAGCGGCCGACTCGGAGCCGAGGATCGGCTCCAAACCCATGTGTAAGAACAAATGGCGAGATTGAACACTCTCACATCAAAACATTATACCTGTGCAATCTACACAAAATGCTCCTGTTAGCCACAATCAAATCAGAGATTTTACACCACTAGCCTCTACAAAACAGATGGTGTTGGTTGTGGCCTGTTTCGTTGTGTGGGTGTGCCCCAATCTGCCACGCTCCACATGGCTTAACTTTGCTACCTTACCCCCAAATTGTCCACATGTATCACCACACTGTTCCACCCATTTACCCAAACCATCAATGGCCTCTCAAATTGCACATTTCTGCTCTAACTAACCCTCTTATCACTCGTAAACCCCTCACCTTCTTGGCCACCACCACCTTAGGCTTCACAATTCCATCCACCCCCTATTCAAGTCCACCTATCCCCAATTCTTCAAATCACCAGATTTTAGCTCCATAAATCTAAACACAAATCTGCCACTTCCATCTCCCCGACAGCTTGCTAAAAAACCCTCCTACTTTCTTGCCACATCACATACAAACACTTCAAATTAACACAATCTTGCAAAGAAAAAAAAATTGCACCTAAATACATAACCTCTCTGCCTCATTATACACCCTTTTATTCCCAAATCGCTAAAATAAAAGTACATTCTTAAAGAATTCTAACTTCTCTATACCACCCCCCATTCAGCCTACTATCCCCATCATGTTCCCCCTACTTTTATCTGCATACTTACTCTCCCGACCCAAACTTTGTATCCAGACAACCCAGTCCTTGTTCACATTATCCAATATTTCCCCACATTACTTACCATCAATCAAGTCCACCATCAAAAATATAAGCTCTTCAAATCAGCTGGCTACATACCCAAGTACGCCCTCAATGACAAAAGCCTTTATACTTCTCTCCATATCTACCTACACCACTTCTACTCTGTGGAGATATTTGCCAAATCCCATCTCTACTCAACAACCATGTGTGGAAACCAATACTCCCACTGCCTCAACCTTTCATGTAGGCCAGTGCAAAACTACCAAAAACAAATTTTAATGACATTCAAAGCCTCTGCAACAAACTCATTCAAGTGCATTCTTCAGATTACAAGCCAGTCCCTTATTTTAAGTCACTGAAACCTGACACCAGTGACTCAGAAATTATTCCACCTGGATACACCAGTAGAAAAGACAAAATGTCCACCTGGATACACCAGTAGAAAAGACAATGTCCACAAGAAAGTATTACTACACAATACTCCATCACTGCATAACCACCATTTTACAGTGAAATTCCAGATTTCAATGAAGCTGCAATATTACCAACACAGCTAAAAAGGTTAACTAAAACAAATCAGTAAGCTTCATTGCAGGGTCACACCCCCAAATGAACCCTGAATTCTCAAAGACTTTTTATCATGAGCATCTACTTACTCTCCTAAGAGACCCACATTCCTGGTGATGTTATCATCAACTAGTTTACTTCCAAGCCTCAGACAGGTATCCAGCCTACAAATCTTTTCAGCTTAACCCAGCTGGCTATTAAGAAAAACAGCAACAATGAAAACATTCTAGAATCTATACTGGCAGCTGTCATAGAAGTATTAGACACACCCTCTAGTACACAAGACTCATTGGCGTGACCACTATCCCACTTGTGTTAACTAATTGTCCAGGAAAAGCTCTTATCAACTTACATTATTCCCCAAATTCCCCAAGAGACAATTCTTGGAGACTTTAATATAGACTGGAAGGGCTGCTCTACTGAATCACCAACCTCCCATATTAACCTTAATGGCTTCTCACAAACAATTAACTCCCCAACCAGAATTAATAAACCCAATAACAAAGAATCCATCCTAGACTGGATTCTAATAAATAATCACCAACAACTCTAATGTAGGGACCCTCCCTGACAATGTAAGTGACCATTCTCTCACTTACATAATCAGGCAAAGGTCGAGCTCACACAACCCAACCATATATAAAACAATAAGAAGCAAAAGAAACTTTAACCCCAATAACTTCCAAGCTGAACTAAAAGAATGTGATTGGTCACCTATAAAATACCTCCCACTTGACAAAGCAACAAACTACTTTAACTCAAAATTCTTAACAATCCTTAACCACCATGCACCAAAGCGTTCCATCAAAATTAAATCTAAACCCGCCCCATGGCTTTCAAAGAAAACCAAACAGAAAATTCAACAGAGAAATAAAGTTTGGGCACTATGGAGAACAACTAAAAACCCGGTAGACCAACAACAATTTAGGCAAAAAAGAAATGAGACTAAGAAAGCTATACTCGAAGATAAAAAAATCTTTTACTTCCACCTCCAACAGACCAACCAAAATAATCCACAAAAGTTCTGGGCTAGCATAAACAGACTACTTCAACCAGGCCACTCTGCAACACCACCCCCTATAGAATCAAATTCAGACAATCCAAAGCAAACTGCTAATGCCTTTAATACATTCTTCACTGAGATCATCCAAACACTTGCTAATCAACTAATAGCCAATAGCTCCTATTCCCTTCCAACCAATAGTACTAACTCTCTCCCAACTCTAAACCTGCAACCTGTCCCAACTTCCCTCATCTGCAACCTCTTAAGTAAACTAAAGCCTACTACCCCCTCAGCTGACCAGCTACCTGCTGAATACCTACAAAAGGCAGCCAGAGTCATAGCTTATCCTGTATCATTGCTGATAAACAGAACCATACACAAAAGCACTATTCCCACCATCTGGAAAATCTCCTACATTATCCCCCTACACAAGGGCGGAAACTCCAGAAAATATTCTAACTATCGTCCCATAGCTCTACTTTCCCCATTAGCCAAAATAATGGAAAAGTTCATCCACAGACCGTTACTAGACCGCCTACTCCAGAACAATTTACTGGCCAAATCTCAACATGGCTTCAGGCCTTTCCACACTACAACTGTACTCCTATCCTTCACTGACAGCATCAATAAAAAACGTAATAATCTTCTCTCTTCAGCACTTTTCATCGACCTTTCAAAAGCATTCAACATGGTCAACCACCAATTCTCAATATTCTAAAATCCTTCTCTCTGGACACAAAGTTTATAAAATGGTTCCAGTCCTACTTGATAATAGACAGCAGGCAGTGCTATGGGACAACAACCTCTCATCCCATCTCCCAGTTACCCTAGGTGTTCCTCAGGGCTCTATATTGGGCCCCCTCCTTTTCTCAATATTTATCAATGACCTCAGCCTAGCTATTCCTTTAACTAACTGTGTACAATACGCAGACGATTCGACAATAATCTGCTCAGCTAAATCTCAATGCCAATTACAGACTAACTCAGACAATGTTCAATAAAACAGAAAATTGGTTTCTACAACGCTGCCTCCTCTTGAACCCCCAAAAAAACCAAACTCCTCCTCTTCACACCTACCCGTAAATCACTCTCAATTAACTTTTCAGTCTTATCCAATAATGGTACACTCATATCTCCCAATCCAACAACTAAACTTCTAGGGGTAACCATTGATAACAACCTGAACTTTAAAACCCATATAAACAATACCATAAAAACTGTCAACAGGAAACTAGGCTCCCTCTATAGGATAAAACCCTTTCTCTCCCCACTAGCCAGAACGACTATTGCATATTCCCTCCATATCTCCACACTTCTCTATGCTTCTTCCATATATACTAACTTGTCAAAAAATAACCTTAACAAGCTAGCCAACACTTGCAATAGCATTGCCAGATTTGCTACTGCTTCCTCCTTTAGGACCCATCACTGCCATAATCTGAAACAATTGGGCTGGTTAGAGCTTCTGAATCAGATTCACTTTAAACAACTCATCATTACACACAAAACCCCTTTCCAACCTACCAATACCCCAATACTTGCTAGTCTCATTACCCAGTATAAGAACTTTCAACTTTACGCTCATCTAATAAACTACTTGTATCAACATGTAAATCTAATAACATGGTAGGAGATGCTCTGTTCTCAAATGCAGTTGGAAAGTATTGGAACCAACTCCCCCATGAACGTACATCGCTGTCTTCATTTACACTTTTTAAACACAATCTGAAACTCTATCTTAAAACTCATTGGTTATGTCCCTGTACAAATCCAGACTAATCTCATACTACATCCCAAATACCCTCTTAAGACCTAATTCCTGCTCTATCTGTGTCTTTTTAGATCAAGGCCTATCCTTGGCAAAAACATATCTTGTCCTAATAGAGAGAATTTAAAATACCTAGTTAAATTCTTCTGCATATAATTCTAAAGCATCCTACCTAAGGCAGGCAACAAGTATTGTTTAAACTGTGAGTATTGCTGAACTGTTGAAACTTGAAGTATGTAATTGTTTAACAATTACTTTCTAGTTACTAATGAAGTCTTGTACACAAAGTTTAAAATATCTTATCTAATGCTTGTAACGTGTTTTTTGTATAAACTGTGAAGATTCCTGAACTGTTTAAAATTTGTAGTATTTAACTGTATAGCAACTAGTACCTGTATGTTAGTAGTCTAGTAATCTGTTGGAGCTCATCTCCCCGGGACTCTACTGAAAAAGGACATAAATCCAGTTAGACTATCCCAGTCAACAAATGTAAAATAAAATAAAATAAATAAAATAACATTAAGACAATTAAAGTTTAAAATTCCAGTAAACATCTTTACTGACCCACAATGTTCCCAAACATATCTAGACATTTTAACACCTTTAAAATGGTAAAAAGTACAACTATACCTTTCTAAACCATCCTAAAACCACACCCCTGAAAAGAAAAGAACTTATCAAAACTAACAGAGCTCTACAGTTAACTTTACCAGCAAAGTAAATAGAGAAAGCCTGGAAAACCTGGTATATCAATAGGTGCATATAAAATCTTTCAAACTACCTAACAAACCCACAGGAAAGAAAATGTACCTTAAATCTACAGGCCATAAAACTCAATCCCAACCTGGAAATTATGATCCAGGATCTCTGCCCAACATCCTTACAAATATAACACTAACACAACTATAAAGTCCAAGGTAGTAGGAAGCACCCCACTGAAACGAAAGGCAATAAAATCGCTCATTTTTCACAGTTTCACACAGAAGACGTTAATGTTCACAATGGTACATTCATTTTCATCTGTAAAAAGACTTCATCAGATAAGCTTCCTGTGCTCCCTCCCTCAATTTATACAATTGGCAATTAAAAATACACCAATAAAATGCTTACAGTAAAAAACAAATATTGCTAATTGTTGCTTAGTACTGCTGTTTAAAACCTTGTTCTCAAACACTAGCCAAAACCACTTTTTAAAAGCTTAAACATTAAAATACTGACAGACAAAACTATCAGTAAAAACATTAAAAAGTGCATCAACCATTGAGTGTATGTATATTTAAATATATGTGCAAAATATATAAAAATATACTTAATTTTCTTAACACAACCAGAAAATTCAATTAGCATTTAATTAATGCAGCCAAACCTCTAAACTCTCACCATCCTGAGAATACTTCATTTTACCAGTGCAACAGTCCCCCCTACATCTTTGATCTAAAACCAGTACCCTCACAACTATCAGAAAGCTACTATCCAAACACAAACAGACAACACAGTTGACAGTCTACCTTCTGTCTACATCACCTGCAGCAGACTCATTTAGCCTATCCAGTCTCCTTTCCTCATGAATGTGACCCATCAAGGGTTCGCACCCCCCCCCCCCACAGAAACATTTTAGCATTAGGCAAGGGCAATAACTCTTGAATGTGCAACTACATGCCTATTTCTCTCTTGCCTCTTTCCAAAGCCCTCTGAAACAATGCATCTACACCCACCTCCCAATTTCTATCAGAGGGAGTTTTTCTTTGACACTACTTTCGACTATACCACAGCACAGACACAGCATCATCACTCCAAAGCTGCAAAAACCTTCACAGACATGAAGGCAAACTGGTGTAATCGATATTTTTAGACCAGTCCTAGACATTTGACATTGTGTTCACCCAAAATACTCTTATTCTTGCACACATTGGCCTAAACCTCCACTACCAAGTGGGGTAGCTGTTATATGAGTAACAGAACTTGAGCTACTAAATGTTAATCTGCTTGCCCTTCCTTCCTGCCTATTTACTTTTCTGACATAGTAACCAACAAGGTGACATCCTTGGACTTCTACTCTCAATCTATTCAAAAACAGATTCTAGTCTCCAGCCAATCCCCCCTTACACAATATGCAAATAAAACCTTTATCTGTCCAGCATCTACCATGCTTGAATTACAATCCATCACACATCTATCTACCTTTGACAACACTGAGAAATGGATGGTCAATTCTCAACTGTTAATGAATCCTTAAACAAAAGGGTTTTATGCATGAAAAGCATTTAACAAACATATTTTCAGCTTCCTCAATATAAAATCAAGATTGATGCTGTCTCAGTCTCCATGTCACTTGGTAGCAGCATTGAAGATATCACAATTGATGTCCCCCGTTCAATGCTCAAAACTTACCAAAAACTAGGAATCGAGCACAAGGCCAGTCTCTCTCTCTCTAAACAAGTTCACAAAACTGCAACAACTTTCTTTCTATCACTTATCAAGCCTTCCATATGCACCCCCTAACGGTCCAAACTCGACTAATGCTACATTAAAAACAGTCAAATGTATACCCCATCTCCCCAAATGAAACCATCACTGCACTGCATTTCAAATGTTTTCATGGAGGAGTTCACCAACCACCTTAAATTCACACAGTAAAAAAGAAAATGTACTATTAGTACACATTACCAAGATCCCTACAATCTATAAACATACGCACCTGGCATGTACCAACATCCACTAACCAACAAGGGACTGCACAGTACTACAATTCTGCACCCCCCTCCCCCCCAATGCAGACAGTGTGCATTTTAAAAGTATGATTTTCAGGCTAAGTATCAACACTATTCAATTCCAGTGTCTACAACTGCGCTACCAGTCAAAAAAAAAAAAACTGTAAAAACATCCCCTTTCCATTTTAACAACCTTCAGTTGCAGTCTAGACCAGTATTCACACAAGTACTACATTACCTAACTGATGCTACCAACTTTCACCTCATATTTCCATCACCCTTTCATGTCCCTGAATCATAAATTACATTATGTCATTACACAGATTAATAATTATGGCTTTACTGATTTACTTTTCCTTCTTCATATTTTGGAGTTTCTAACTTACATTTAGAAAACCGTAAACATGAATACCCCGGAACAACTATTCAGAGTTCACACTATGGGGAAATAACATCTTGCACCTTGTATTTGCTAATATGAGGCATCTTACACTATCCACTGCGGACCTTCATCACTTTTTAGATCTGACCATGAAGCAGGCTCTCCGTTTGTGTGTGTGTGTGTGTGGGGGGGGGGGGCAAACAGAGGTGGAAAGAGAAGGAACAAAAAGAAGGAAAGGAATCCACTGACAACTTCTACTCCTGGTACAAAGAATTCTCCAAGACAACCTACTTACTCCCAAGGGTAAGGGATATAGGACAAGCTTCAAATCCACACAAAATCCAATTAACTCTACTGAATATGTGGAAACATACACCACTAAACTATAGCATTATGTATGTATCTCTACAGATGCAGTAGTACTGGGTAGAAAACAAGCAAAGGGCATATCAGAAAACCATAGCCCATTGCTGGAACTTTTATTCTAAAGCTTGCTGATATTAGAGCACGAATGCATATTTGCTGAAAGAAACGTGCAATACACAGAATGATACAGCCCTCACCATTAAATTAAACAAGCAACCCTGGTGCTCAACTTAATCTACCAAAGGCAAAGTCAGAGGTGAAAATAGCTATCCAAGAAAAGATCACAACACTTTTTTTTATGTTGACAAACTCAGGAGCACAACACAACAATGCACTGAACTGATCTTACCTATATCGAAGATGAAGCTGTAGCTATTCTATTGGCAGATTAATCTGGCTCCAACTTTACCCTCCTCCCATCTGCTTCACACAAAATATCTGAACCAGACTTGCCATCAGCAATCACACAAGTACAATTTTTAAAAATGTATCAGTGGATTCCTGACAACATCCCAGGATGAATCTTGAATAGCATGAAGGATGATTTAGCTACCCCCTAACACTGTTCAACCTTAACCTTCGTATTGACTTTGTACCAAGTAAAACAGCAACTCTCATTCAGCCTCATAAGTAAAGACCTTCCACAGACCCTGGCAATTACAGATCAGCTTCACATGCCAAGCCATGGAAAGAATTGTGTAATTAAAAAGAGCAGAAATGGATCCAGTGTTTGGAGGATCCCTGTTTGGATTCCTCAAAGGTAGGTCATGCTTAATCTGGTGGACTTTTTGAAAAGGTCACTAAAGGAATAGATGAAGGCAAAATAGGGCACAAAGCCTACCACAAGCTGGTCAAGGCTTTTGACAAAATCTTCCATAAGCACAGTAAACCACTTTGTCATCTGCTGGACTACCAACTGGTTCACAGACAGCTTCCCTTATTTTGACCTGCTACATCTTACCTCCAAGACCAGGATAAACAAACACCAGTAAATCTATGGAGCCTACAGGGTCTGGTGCTGTGACCTCTTCTGTTCAGCATCTACTTCCCAAAAGTAAAATACAATACCAAAGGGCCCCGACTAACTTACGTTTACAGAGGATTACAAGCTAAGAGCAGTGATCAAATCACTTGAGTTCTACAATCATAAAGAAAAACTTGTCCCAAACAAAATTAACTAGTGCCAGACTCGTGAATTAAAGCTCAATAGCAAAGAATGCTCCCCTGGGTAACTAACATTAACAACACACCCCTAGGAGCTGACCCAGAAGTTTGGAATTTGGGAACTTGTGAACAGTGACCTACTTTTGACCGGCAGGTGTCCATCGTGGTAAGGACATCCTTCTATATTGCACCACTCAAACATGAAAATTACTTCTAGATACACAGAGCCCTCATTAGACCAGTCATTGAATATAATGCTCTGGTTGGCATGTTTATGTCTAGGCACATAAAACTGGAATGCCTACAGAGATCTTAGAAAAATGATACAAAGCCTAAACAATATGTTCTAAATGAATGGCTTCAAAACCAACCTCATTGTTACACAATCTCTTACAGACTTCTAAAAGGCAACCTGCGTCTAGCACACAGGGCATCCTCAGACCCATTACTGATGGACTCATTTGTCTTGTAGATGTGAAGTATCTGAAACAATTTACCCAGAGACCTAAACCTAATCTGCAATATTAATAGAATGTATTGGAGGGACAGGTATACCCTGCAGATGACACCACTGCACTGGAACTGACTCCCCACCCATGTAAAACAACGCTTATTCCAGAGGACATTCAAGTGTAACTTGGGTCAAAGAATGAGAAAATGTACCCCAGGATCCCCCTCCCCATACAACTAATAGACACGGCTTCTAAATGCTTTATCTTAATGCACAAGTACCCACCAAATATCCGTTTTGATCTAGTAATTATCTAAAACAAATGCAGACCTTGGAAAATGTTAGGTGAACCTAAACTCCAATGCAATACATTAATTTTAAGCACCAAATTATATCATTGGCTATGCTTGAAAGGGCAGTTAGCTTAGTCCTAACAAATTAACCTGCTATGTTGCACTGCCCCAATAATCACTGTATTTCCTTGTCCTCCCTCTATCATTCATTTTTACTCAGCTTTCATCTCTCCACTTATTTCTCTTTCCTCCCCCACTTAAATGTTCTCAAGGCCACTATATATATATATATTTTTTTTGGACTGGACAAACATTCTCAGAAACATACCCCCCCCCAGAAATGTTTTCCATCTATTTTCCCTTACAATACATATATGATATAGACACACACAACCACTATGTTATTTTCACTAAACTGTGCAATTCTTTTCTCCACTGTTGAAGGATATCTGTTTATTTTAATTATTAAAATGCTTCTGTAAATAGAGCCTGAAAATGTCCCGGCTAGATCAGTGTTATACTCTTTCATAGAAAAAAGTTACAGTATGAATGTGACACATCACCAGCTAATCTCATACTTTGGAAAATGCTTTACTCCACTGTCAAAGCCAACATTCAGATTTTTTAACCTTCCTAAGCACCGGTATTATTTTCTGTGTCTTGTACTTAATGCCTAACGCATACCAATTAAAAAAAAAACATGTCCACTGCTGCTAACTCATTCAAGTCACTTCTGCCAAACAACCGAATTACAAAATGAGAAAAAAAATCTGAATGAACATCTGGCTAACTAATTACAAGATATCAGGATCAACACACTTCTTGGCAGGCTCTCTCTGTCAAAACTCTTAACACCACTGGTTTATGAATAAAGGTGGATGGATACAAAGCACCAAAACAAGAACCGAAAAGCAACAGAGTCGAACCCATAACGCATGTCAACACTTCAGTTTTGGAGCAACAGGTCAACTTTAGAGCATTATGTCAACTTTTACAATTAAAACAAGAACGAACGTATAACCTAATCATATTACTTCAATTAGTCATTACTGTGGAATACATCATCATTTGTAGAAGAGTGATCTTTATCAAAGTGTAGTCTATGCATCTGCCCACAGTCAGAGCTGAAAGGGTCCAATGAGACCAACGCATTCATCTGGTTGCCAAACAAAAATGCCACAACTTGGCTCATCCGTAAAAATTTTCAAACATGTTAAACCAGCATAAACACTGAACATCTGTTGACTGTGTAAGCTGGCTGGTCCTCGCACATCTTTCAGACAAAACCCATATCACAAAAGGGAACAGTAAACGACACATATTGAAACAGTGACAGTCACCATGCTTTGAATAAACGGGGGGAAAAGAACTAGAGGAAGACATAAGGAATGAAAAGAACACAATCTCCGCGTAGAAAGTGACCAGTCATATACACCAATGACCTCCATATTGCTCATCATCCATTATAGACCCATGTAAAACTATGCTTCCCGATATTCTACACCGCCTTTTTCAAACGTATATGTTTACTAGTATGTCAAAACAGTGAGTACATTTTACAACCAAGTGGGTCTGATTCACAGGGACCTCTCCTGTCGTTGGGGTCAGTGACTCAATCCCCAACAGGTATGATAAACTGGTTCAGAGAATCACTAAATAGCGCAGTTATTGAATTTACTGGTTCCCAAATTCCAACTGTTCTTGAAAGCAAAAATTCTGACAAACTCTGAAATCAAACCAACTTTAGCGTGACAAAAGTAAAGAAAAAAAACTGGACCCTTCGTATAGCCTTGTTTGTCTCTGCATACATATTCAGACAGCAAACTCAAACAGGGAGAACCGCATACAAATTGCGAGCACAACTGCATCAGAGGACATAACCTAGTATAATACAACACAATAATGAGGAGCCCACAACTGCTGAACTCGTCTTTTAGTGGTTAAACCCAAATGCAAACCAGCAGCGTTGCTGCAGGAAATGCAGATACAAACATACAATGCCACATTTATATAAAACTTTTAAAATCAGCAATTTATATACAACTTTAATTCACCGCATTGTAAGCATACTTATTTGCAAGGCCTTCTAATTACAATTAAGTGTTAATTCAAAGAGCACTGTACAAATTTGAGAGTATGTAATGTGTTCATCAAAATTCCCAAATTAGCCAGTTCTCAATGGGAGAAGCAAGACTTAAAATACCCGTCTGGTGAGTACGTTTCAAAACTTAATTCACGCATACATCAGCAATCAACTTCATGATAAAATGTTAACACAAACAAAAGACAATGGTCGGTATACATTTTCATCCAAGCAAACCTATGTCTACAGAAAGGACAACCATTGCAGAATTTGAGGAGACTGATAAGCTTTAATCTCCTATCCATCTGCCCCCGCAGGCCTCGTCGAGCTTAAGGAACCACTATCCCAAGTTTGAACTAGAGAGTCTCAGCTGGGCAAAGTGTTAAGGTCAGCTCAGAACTGACCCAATTTTAGGAACATAAACATACAGTATATATACAGCATGACGGCTGGTGTCAAATGGGAAACTCCTCATTCACAAGGAATCTTGGAAAAAGAAAACCAACTCACTCGTCTCAAACAACCACACACTTGATGGTCTGCATGTTTCAGATAGGTTATACACTCCCCGTCAGTAACAGCTGACTGGGGAAAAGCACAGTCCTGGAGAAAATGTAAAAGGTCAGGAGCCCCCAAATAGGGAGTTAGTATATGGTGTGGAAACCACCACCAGTAAACAGTAAATACCAATACCATTAGGAATAGCCATAGAGAGGAGAGAGAGAGAAAGATAGAGAAAACCAGGGGGCTGGAGGGAGGGAATCCAGGACTGCAACACTGAATACACTAACATCTACATTTATGGTAAGTGTACACAACTGTACTATGTTCTTCGTGTTTCACTGTTGCAGTCATCACACTTGGGTTGATTCCCAAAGCTGAGAAAGGGTGGAGGCAGTAAAGAAGAGTTGGGGCTGGCTATTAGGCCCTGCAAGACTGCTGTAGCAAATCCTGCCCTGGATTTGGAAAAGATAGGTAAGTGGTAATGCTTGGTGAAGGTGTGTACAGAACTCCAGATTGCAGCTTCCAGAATGTCCCTGGTAGGGACTCCCCTGAGAAATGCTGTGGAGGTAGAAGTAGCCCTAGTGGAATGTGTTCTGACCCCCAGTGGGGTAGGTTTTCCATGGTGCTTGTAGCAGAAATGGATGCAGTGTGCTATCCATTTGTAAATGGTTTATTTAGAAATGGCCTTGCCCTCTGCCTCTGTTGCAAAGCTGACTAGCAGCTGGTCAGATTTTCTGAAAGGCTTAGTCCTATCAATGTAGAACCTGAGCTATCTGTGCACGTCCCGAGTGCAGGATCCTTTCCCCTTTATTCTGAGGGTTAGGGAAGAAGGTTGGCAAATGGATGGATTGGGTTTAGGGCCACACTGGACACCACCTTAGGCATAAAAGACGGGTTAGTCCGGAGGGAAACCCTGTCGGCATGGAAGATAAAGGGTTCCACAGCCATCAGTGCCTGTAGCTCAAACACTCTTCTAGCTGAAGTGATTGCTAAAAGCAAGGCTGTTTTCCAAGAGAGGAATTTTAACTCTGCTGAAGCAGCAGGTTCAAAAGGGGGAAGCGTGAGCTTTTCCAGTATAAAGTTAAGGTCCCAAGCAGGGGTGGGTGTTCTCCTTGGGGGCCTTAAGTTGTTAGCCCCTCTCAGGAACTGTTTGATGAGAGGGTGAGAAAATAGTGGTGGCTCAGTATTGTAATGAGCCAAAATGGCAGAGGCATGAATCTTATTGTTGGAGAATAGGCCTATGTGGAGTAGCTCTGCTACGTAATCCAGGATTAGAGGTAAGGAGGGCACTGCTGTGTCCTTTCCTTTAGACTGAATCCAAGAACAATATCTTTTCCACTTTTCAGCATAGGATTTCCTAGTACTAGGCCTTCTGGCTTCAAGAATGACTTCCAGCACCTGTTTACTTAGGGTTGCTGAAGGAGGATTCAAGGAATAATCCAGGCTGCAAGATTTAGGGTTTGCCATTGTGGATGCAAAATCTGTCTCTCATGCTGTGACAGCAGGATAGGGGTCTGGTGTAGGTGCCAGGGTGGCACCATTGTCAGGCTGCGCAAGAGTGGGTGTACCAGTGCTGGCGTGGCCGGTCTGGGGCAATCAGAATTGTCCTTGGCCTGTCTTTCTTTATCTTGAGTAGTACTCTTGAGAGAAGGGCAGAGGGGGAAAGGCATAGATTGAGAGGTTTTCCCATTGAAAGGATAGGGCATCCACCTTCCAAGCCCTGCTGTGAGGGTTCCTGGTGCAGAATTTACTTAACTGGTGGTTGTGTGGGGAGGCAAAGAGGTCCCCATCTCTGGATCAGAAGGTTGAAGGTGTTGGGCTCCAATTTCCACTCATGTGGGTCTAGGAGATTTCTGCTCAACTCATTAACCCTAAGTACCTTCACAGGGCACGTCTAAGGTTACATCCGAGGGCTCCCTGAGGTGTTAGCTATTCTGTACATTACATCAGAAGTAGTCTAGGAATGCAACTAAGTGCAGGAGCACAATGCAACTCCACTGCTAATTATTTCCTTATCACTAGGTGTAGTTTGTTAGTGTTCACTGGCATTCCTTTCTGATTCCTAACCCTCTGACACAAATCTTTTAAACCTACATTAGTGTTTATCTTGTTTCTTGTTTAGTTATTAAATTGTCAGCCATTTTCTTATTGCTAGGTGTAGGGACGTATAGTTTAAGTTAGTGTTCACTGATGCTGCTTGCCGATTCCCAGCCCTTTGACTCAAACTTTTTTTTAAGCTTACTTTTTTTAAACTGACAAATATCATGCAGACTGGGTAACTAATAATGTAATAGTAGTATAAACCTAACTAAACCCACCCCAATAAATGCACTTCCTTTTCAAAAGGTACTATGCCAGTATGTAGAAATTATAAGTGTCTAGGTAAGCAGGGTTAACTTTTACATTTAAATACATCTGACCCTCTCATTTGAATGTTTATACATAATATTAAAAGACTTGACAGTTGCAGCCTGCGCTTCTTGTTGATGTTTTAAACAAAATGAGAGCACTACCCCTACATGTGGGGATTTTGAACATCTCTGCGTATCATTAAACATGCTAGTGCACCTAAAGTAACGATTGCACCCCATAATCCCTTGCGCACTTGGTAACAGTAACTGTTAACCAGCGACCTGCAGAAATTCAAAGCCAGTAGTGAAATGGACATATTAACAACAAAAAAAAAATAAGGTGTGAGGGCTGTTCTCACATGGGTGCATTGCAGTAGAGTGCTGAGGATTTAGGCTGTGATCTTTTATTGTTTTCTTGCAAGTAGGTAGCTTTTGGTTTATTTATACACTTGCCGAGAGTCTGTGATTTAAAGAATGCGTTGTTTCCACTCAGTCGTGTTGACAGCTTATTGCAAATGATTAAGGTTGTGATCTTTTAACCACTTTTATTCTGTAGTCCCGTCTCTGGTCACTACTACATCTAGGTAGCCCAAGAAGAGGAAGGTGTGTAATAGATGATCTCTGTGGATTTTGATTAGTAAAAATCTGTTATCTTATTTCTTAGAGGCAGTGAAGAGTGATGACCATAAAAAGTACAGAAAAGTAATGTGCTTAATCATGTCAGGGAGTTCATGTGACTGGGTATTGGTAGTACAGAAGAGATACCAGTTTTACACCTTGATCAAAGTGTAAATGTATATTTAGCATGATAAAGGGTTTGTTTAGCTAGATTTGGATGTCGGAATTGGTATAATGTGTCGCTGTATGCTTAGCATGGTGGACACCAAGTTGGATCATACCTCTCAACCTCTTAGCCCAAGAAATCTGGACAAAGGCAGTAGTCAGGAGGCAAGAGCCCAAAACACATAAGAAGTCAGAAGTTTGTTTGGTTATTTAGTGATTCTAGTCCAGGAATATTTGCCAGAAAACCACAAATGTTATGAGGAACAGACCATTAATATGAGCAATAATCTGGCCAGTTGGGAAGTACTGGATGTGAAATAAACATATCTACAACAAAAGTTAAATTTTAAATGATTGGTGGGTGCTAAGGGAGCTTGTATGGTTTCAAAGCCATGTCCGGTTCAAGGGGGTATATGGTGAAGGTGCTACAAGAGGACAAACTGGTGTAGCAAACTGGATGTCAGTGGAAATTATGCAATTTAGATGCTTTGTTTGATTTCCCTTTCTTTGGCAGAGATAGTGATGATAGGGTTGAGTTTGTTTGCAAAGGTGGTGTTGGTTGTATTATGAGATTTACAGCATGTATCATTTGGACTCATGTTTAACAAAAACAGGGTTATAGTGTTGAATGTGGAATGGTGGGGTGTAGAAATTAGGTTTGGAAGTAAAATAGGTAATTTATTCATTTAAAAGCATTGCCAGGATGGCCCAGTAGTGTAAGGCTCACAGGAATTATAGTATCCAGATGGAGGTGTGGGTTCACACCTTGCTTCTGACAGATTTGTGTGTGGAGGAGAGATTGATATAATGGTTAAAGCATTTACCTCACACACACACACAAGAATAGTTTATTTCTAACCTAACCTCACAGTATTGGCCAGAATATTTCATTCATAAGTATTTGGGGTCTGTTTAGTAGTCTCCCTCCAATCTCAGGTTACTATGAGGAGCCTTAATTCTCCACCATCTGACAACACAACTGAACAATGTGTTCTTATCCTATCTTGTGGCCAGTTTGTTCACATTGAATGTCCTAAGGCAGTGTAATAACTGCCCTAAGCTTACTGGTCGTTTTATTTCTTCTACTGGTTGATGGTAAAATACACAGGAGATGTATGTATCAACCCACTTTTGGTAAGCATATCCCTCCATGATATCACTAAGCCCATATTTAAGTACCAAAATGCCCTAGAAAATACTCTATAAACATTCCCAGCTTCCAACTTGCAAGGCAACACACATTTTTCTCCACTCGCACATGCCAGAAATCCATGTAGCTGCCCTAAGAGGCGCCAGCAAGGCTAGTCTAATCCCATAAAGTGCTGCTCTAAGTATAATGGTAAATTCCAAAATATCTCTCTGCTTGAGCACCTGTGTATTCCAGAGACCTCAACCCTCATCACCACAATCAACAGAACATGCTGGAGAGATAGGTTCGTAACCCAGAGACTGCTCATGCTCTGGAATAGACTTCCTATATATGTCAAGCAGAGCACCTCATTAGCCCTCTTTAAGAGAAATCTTGATAAGCAAATAGGAAATAGAAAGTTCACCCCGGGGATCACTCCAGTGGCTCTGCTTGATAAAGGCACTGGGAACTAACATTGCACTGCACAATGCCAGGGCACTTCTATGGGCTAGGCTTGTAAAGGCTCTAGGGCCATTAGCTTAGTACACACCTATGAACCTAAGTGACAGTCTTGATGTTTCCTCATTGTTCCAACAGCACAGCTTCTCCCCTGTGCATTCTGCTTTATGACAAGGAAAAATCAGTTTCCATGCTATTTGTGTGACTCTGACTTTTTGGCAACCGGCTAATAAAGGGAGTGATGCTTCCCGATAGAGCAGCCAAGTTACAACAGATTTTTTTCATATCACACAGGGCTTTCATCAGGAGCCAAATGTTTTGTGGCAGAACTACTGTGTAAAAATATTTGCTGTTACTAAAAATTAAAACTGATGGATAAACTAATCATGTTCGGCATTCACTTAGAGCTAAACATTTCATTTTTGTACAGAAGTGACTATGTGAGAACATTTTGTGTTTTGTTTCTATAGAAATTAAGTGGGGGAGTTGCCTTTCTGTAAGGATCCATTATGTAGTTTTTAAAATGAACATAAACTAATAAGGTTAAGACATTGTGCAATGACAGCATACCTTTTTTGCATGAACAGGGATTGTCAAACAAGGTTGCATGCTGTGATGTTCCTGCACCCTCAGATGAATTGAGATTATATGCCTGTATGTCTTCCATTCTTTACAAACACTTCAAAACTGGGCGACTTGTCTTCTGTTAGCAGAACACCTACAAATCACATTACAGGACTGAATGGTGACGAGTCCTGGAAATGTGAATGACCAGGTTTTATGCACAGTCATGAGCATGCTAACATTTCTGAGGAAGGTGGTGCCCGTTTGGTACTTTATACATAGGTCTGAGAAAGATGCGTCTGCATTTTTGACAGCCGCTTAAGTAACAAGATGATGCTACCAACTGATTTAGGAACTTACTGGTTGCAAGGACAGTGTGCGTTTTAATTGGCCAGTAACCTCCTATGATACATATGTAAATAAAATGTGTGTGGTGGGTGCATGCTTGTGTATAATATATATGTGTGTGTGTGTGTGTGTGTGTGTGTGTGTGTGTAAATAAATAAATATAAAATGTATGTTACTTCAACTAATGGGAATGGTCATTGGTAGGCTGCAGTTTTGTTTCTGAAGTTTCATCTGCTGTTTAAGGGCTGCAGTTGCACAGCGCTTGCCTCAATCTACAAGCAACCTAAGGCTTACATTACATTTCTGTTTGAATTACATTTCAAAGCAGTTCTTGAAAGCAATCTCAACTCCCAGAACAAGTGAAAACTGGATTTGTTGTACACTTTAAAATAAGTATTCCACAAAGTGTGCTACTTACATAGTAAAGCAATTTCAGTGCATAAGCCTCACTGATGAATCTGATAGGCTCCTGAGAATCCACTTCATGGTTCTGCTCCACTCTATTCACACTTCGGGCTCACTCCACTCCCCTACCCCTATATCCCACCCACCCCTAGTACCTCTACTTTTATTTATCACAAAGTCAATCCCATCACTAATTCACCCTATCGCTTCTCACCCCAAACACTCACACAAACTAACAACCACACCTTCTTTTTCACTACACCTCTACACTCTCCTTCTTAGCCTAACTCTTCCTCTCCCATCCTGCTACACTACTAATACAAAACGAAAATCATCTTAGGATGCCTCCTTCCAACCCTCATAACATTAACACACATGACATCCATTCATCCCATCACCTCACTACTTAATACAAATTTCCATACAACACACACACATTAAATCAAACACACACACACATTTCACCATTACTGCTAAACTATTTGCAGATAGCTTAATGCTACACACACAAAATACAACTAACAACCCATATCACAAAATTATCATACAAATACCACATAAAACAACACATAGTATAAAACACATATTACTTATTGCAAGAAAACTTCTCATATCAGGAGACATCCATCCAAACCTGGGACCAAGCAACTCCCTACTCCCACCCAAACAAAGGTCAGACCTACTAATAATTAACATAAATACCAGAAGTATAACCAACAAACTCACTTACTTCCAAGGATTCATAACCCATTACTCCCCAGACATAATAACTGTCACCAAAACCTGGTTAAAACCCAACAACTAGAATGAAGAAATTCTCCCACTAGGATATAACATATTAAGACAGGACAGAACAAATAAAAAAGGTGGAGGAGTAGCCATACTCTTTAAAAACACACTCAATATAAAACCCCTAAAAATCCAAATCCCTACATTTCAAAATGCCGAAACCATTATCTCGACACTAGCAATAAGCAAGACCAAAACAATCAACATTATCTCCTGCTACTCCCCCCCCCCCAGGGAACAATTCTACCGCCATAGAAGAAATGTTCATAGGTTCATACTAGGCTATCTGCCCTAGGGCATTTATAAGCCTAGCCAGAGTGTGTTTGGCTTTCGTCACCCATTTTAAATGAATTTTGCTATGCCCTTTTACGAGGTGAGTATACTGTGCCTCTGTCTAACAGTGACACAGAAGTGATACCCGGGGTAAACCTACGATCTCACATCCACTCATCAAGATTCCTCATGAAGAGAGTCAATGAGGGACTCCACCTAACCTGGACTGGGATTTTATTCCAGAGTGAAGGGAGCCTCTGGGTTATGAATCTGTCCCTCCAGCATGTCCTATTTATTTCAGTGTTGAGGTTCAAGTCTCTCGAGCACGTAGCTCGATCGGATTTGGATTTTCTGAGGTGTAGCATGTCCATTAATTCCAGGTTGGACATGGCTTTATATGTCAGGCACAGATCGCCTCTGAGCAGGCGGTATGCCACTGAGTAGAGCTGGAGTTTCTTTAACCGGGCAGCATATGGCATCTGTTTGAGCCCTTTAATCCTCTTGGTGAGGTACTTTTGGGGTCTTTCCAGTTGCTGCAGGTGTCTGGTAAGGTACATCCCAAAAGGGGCATTGTACTCAATTATGGGCCTGATGAGGGATGAGTAAAGAGGCACAATGACCTCCCCTGACCTAGATGTGAATCCCTTCATGATTAGGTGGGCTATATAAAATGTTTTTCTAACCACTTTGGCCACGTGGTTTTCAAATGAGAGATTGCTATCAACTTGGGTCCCCAGGTCCCTAATGTCTTCTTCTGTACTTAATGGATTACCACCTATGTGGTAATTTGTGGGCACTTTGTTTTTGCCAAAGGGGATGACTATACACATTTTGGTGTTTAGCTTGATGCCACGGCTCTGGCACCAGTTGTCTGTTTCTATGAGGCCCTTTTGGAGGATGCTTGTGTCGGCTGGAGAGTCGATTATGGCGCCTAGTTTGCATTCATCTGCGAACTTGGTCAGCCACAGTCCTTCCATGTTGGCCTGTACCTCCGAGAAATATATACCGAACAAGAGGTCCCAGGACTGAGCCTTGTGGGATGCCACTTGTAACTGGTTTGGAGTCTGACATGGCTCCAGCAATTCTAACCATGTGGGTTCTGTCCTTGAGCCAGTTTGCAACCCATCTAGTGACATAGGGGTTTATATTTAAGCTGGTGAGCTTATCTATAATGCCCAAATGGGGTATTGTATCGAAGGCTTTTGTGAGGTCCACCTTCCCCTCGTCTATGACCTTGGTAACTGTTTCAAAGAAATCGACCAGGTTTAAGAGGCAGGATCTGCCCTTAAAGCCGAACTGGATAGGATCCAGTGTCTGTAGGTCCCCAATATCTTTATTTATGGGGTCCATGATGATCCTTAACATAGCTTTGCAGACCAAGCTAGTCAGACTTATGGGGCGATAGTTTCCAGGATCCGTTGAGGCACCACCTTTGTGGAGAGGGACCACTGTTGCTGTACAATGGATCTCAGACAAACTACCCAATGAAACCATTCTCTTAGGTGACCTAAACACAAACTGGTTAGCTTGTAACTCTAACAACCCCACTAATTATATCAATCTCTATGGATTCATCCAGCTCATTCAGGAATCTACTAGAAAAGACAAGAAATCCCACAAACACTCACTCTTAGACTGGACTCTAGTAAATTACCCAAAACATAACTATCACACTGGATGTCTACCAGACACCCTGAGTGATCACCTTCCCACATTCCTTCTACGCAAACGGTCCAACCTTTCCAACCCTGTCACTTATAGACAGGTCAGAGACAGCAGAAAACTAAATATACAAGACCTAAACAATATTCTAAAACAATGCAACTGGATCCCACTACAAACACTAGACTTAGACAAAGCTGTAGAATACTTCAACAACACTTTCACTAGCATCCTCAACTCAGTTGCACCCATTAGAAAGATCAGAACCAAACTAAACTATGCCCCATGGCCAAGCAGGGACACAAGAGCCCTACTTAAAGCCGGAGACAAATCATGGAAAGCCTGGAAAACAGACAACACAAATCTCTCCAAGCAAAACTACCAAAGACTAAGAAATCAGGCCAAGAGACAAACCAAACTCGATAAACAAAACTACTTCCTCAACAACCAAACCAAACACACTAAAGACCCATAAAAGTTTTGGCACTCCAACTCCCTTCTTAACCCAGGAAAAATATCCACTCCAACAATAACACCACAGACATTGCCTCTCAATTTAACAACCACTTCACTGAAACAATTCTATCACTATCCTCTCAAATCTCCAAAATCTACCACTCTGACACCCCTAGCAAACACCTTACGAATATCCCCTCCTTCACTCTCTCACCTGTCCCTACAACTATCAAAAAGCTATTACAAAAACTCAAACCCACCACCCTTGCTGCAGACAACCTACATGCTGACTACCTAAAAATATCAGCGGATTCCCTTTCATACCCTGTATCCATCCTCAAACAACTCCATTCAGGAAGCCCACATCCCAAAGTTATGGAAAATTTCATACATAATTCCTTTGCACAGAGGAGGTAACTCTTAAGAGTTCACTAACTACCGCCCTATAGCCATCCTACCCCACTTATCCAAAATAATTGAGAGGTGTATAACTCCCAAGTCATGCGATTTCTAAACACCCAACAACCTCCTTTCACCCACACAACACTGCTTCCGACAGTATCATAGCACTACAACCGCTCTCCTGTCTTTTATAAATACAGTGAACCTGCACAGAAACAACTTTGTATCAGCAATATTCCTAGATCAACTATCCAAGGCATTCAACATTACATCTCACACCATGCTACTGGATTCCATGACATCCCTTTCCTTTGCCCTTTCCACTCAAGTATGGTTTAAATGCTACTTGTCTGACAGACAATAGGCTGTCCAATGGCAAAACACACTATCTCCCCTACTTCCAACCACAATAGGTGTTCCACAGGGTTCAATACTAGGCCCCATACTCTTTTCCATATTTACTAACAGCCTCCATAACTCCACCCAACATGCCTCACTCATTCAGTACGCAGATGACTCCACTCTCATCTGCTCTGCACCATCACTCACTACGCTTCATAAACTTACTCAAGAATACTTCACCTCAGTAGAAAACTGGATTTCCCAGTTCCAGCTCATCCTTAATCCCAACAAGACCAAACTACTCATATTCACTCCCAACAAAACAAACTATCCATCAACCATTTACAATAACATCCAAGAATGGCACTAGTATCTCCCCTACTGACCATACCAAACTCCTTGGTGTAGAAATCAACAAACTACTGTTTGATGCCCATATCTCACAAACCATCACAAAGGTGCACAAAAAAATAGGTACACTATAGACACAAAACAATTTCTAACTGATCAGGCATGAATTACTCTTGCCCAAACACACCTACTATCCACCCTATTGTACGCTGCACCAATCCTCACCCTCCTAAGAAAACAGGACCTTGAACAACTTCAATCTTGTTACAATAAAATCGCTAGATTTGCTAATATCTCCACTTACAAAACACACCACTGTCAGGCACTGCGCAAACGTAACTGGCTAGAACTTCCTCAGCTACTCAACTATCACCAGCTAACTTCTTGCCTACAATATTCAGAACTATCCCAACAAAATTCCATCTCTTAACCAACTACTAACCAGGCACATATCAAATCGCCCCCTACGCTCGTCTGAAAAATGACTCCTCTGCATCTCCAAAGCTAACAACTCAGCAGGACAAGCCCTGTTCTCCCACAACACAGCCAAAAACTGGAACAATCTCCCCTTACTCTTACCTCTGCTCCTACAGGCACTAGATTTAAAAACTCTCTCAAAGTACACCTAATGAATCATTGGTTATGCCCATGCATCACATAACAACCCACATCTCCCTCTATAACAAATAACTTGCAAGCTACATCTCTAAACACCTGCTAAAGACTTTAGAATCTAATGCGAACATAAAATTGTAATTCTTTGTCTTACTACTCTCATTTTATTCTACTGCCTGCATTATAATTTCTCCATATGCTGTTTTTTTTTTTTTGATCATGTAACATGTAAATTGTGGTATTTATCTTATTGTAATCTGTACGGAGATTTTCTCCCTGGGCCTCCACTGTAAATGGACCTAGGTCCAGTCGGACTATCCCGGTAAACAAATGTAAAATAAAATAAAAATTAATAAATTACCATGTCGACTGTTTTGTCACTCACTTGTTTTTCACATTGTTTTGTCACAGCTGCATTATTTGAGTGTTTCTGTGTTCTAATTGCAGCAAATTTTAAGTGTTTACAAATGTGTCAATCTTTGTCTATGGTTCATAGGTATATACTAAGCTAATGACCACTACAGCTTATATAAGCCTAGCCGTGCAAATGAGAATGGTGTATAGATATACTGGGAATATCTCTGTTTACTCCTGCATGTTCACATACATAGTGATGGTCAGAAAACAAGAAGTTATGTACTCACCATAACGTTCGATGTATGTAGTCCATCTCGCCTCACATTCTTACCTGTGGTTCGGAGCTGAATATCGGCTCCGACTCAGCCAAACTTTTCTAGCTCAAAGTCTTCTACTGGTTAGGCTAAGCAGGTATCCCATGGTGCACTGCTCCATATCACCAGATCTAGTTTGCTGCAATACTCATTCATACCCCATGCATACACAACATCCAGATAAAGAAGGAATAAGCCAAAGTAAAGGGAACTCTGTAGGTAAAAAATCTAACCTCCAGATCCTCCAGGAAGGGGGACAGTGGGAGGGTAAGTAAGAATGTGAGGCAAGATGGACTACATACATCGAACGTTATGGTGATTACATAACTTCTTGATGTTATGCAGTCCTATCTCGCCTACATTCTTACCCGTGGGACAGTGTCCCTAGCACCTACATCCTCGGTGGCTCATAGGAAAATACTCCTGAGTACTGTGGAACCAACGGACGACCTTCCCCTAGAAACCACGTCCAATTTGTAATCAGAAACAAGTGTGTGAGGAGAAGCCCAAGTAGCCATAGCACATATATCATCAATTGACAATCTGGCTTGATAGGCTGTAGATGTAGAAACAGCCTGAGTAGAATGAGCCTTGACCGGAAATGGCAGATCTTTTCCTCCTGCTTGGTAGGCGAAAGAGATGCAATTAAATATCCATCTGGATATGGTGATCTTGGAGACCGGGTACCCAATTTTGTTCTCCGAAAAGGAGATAAATAACTGATCCGACTTCCGGATATCCTTTGTTCGGTGCAGATAGAAACGCAATTGTCTGTGTACATCCAACTGAAGAAATTTAAATTCTGCCTTGTTTGAAAATTGAGGAAAGAATACAGGCAACTCAATGGACTGATTAAGATTAGACACAGAAGCCACTTTAGGAAGAAAAGAAGGGTTTGGTCTAAGAGAAACCCTGTCCTTATGGAAGATTAAGTATGGAGGTTTGATAGAGAGGGCTTAAATTTCTGAAACTCACCTTGCTGAAGTGATTGCTGTTAAGAAGGCTGTTTTCCAGGTCAAGAATTTTAATTCACAGGTAGCTGCAGGCTCGAAAGGTGGTGAAGTAAGGGCTTGTAGAACAAAATTGAGATCCTAGGGCATGATAGGTTCGGAGACCGGAGGACGGAGTAACAGAGTACCTTTTAGGAAAGCCTTGCAGAGTCTATGAGCCATGAGACTAGGCTCATTAGCCACATGAAAATTTGAGATCGCTGCCAATTGCACTTTGATGGTAGTTGATGCAGAACCCTGATGGAAAAGCAGAGACAAAAACTCCAAGACCAAAGCAATTGGAGCTGTGTGAGGATCAATTCCTTTGGTATGCGCCCAAACAGAAAACCTCTTCCATTTGCTAGAGTAACTCTTTCTAGTTGATGGCTTATGAGAGGAAGATAAAATGTGAACCACTTCTGGTGAAAATTTATGAAGCCTAACTAACGACGGAAGTGGAGAAGCCAGGATGTCAACCGGAGGGTCATCAGAGAGGGGTGGAACTGTCCCGACATGTGTGTGAGTAAATCTGGTTGAGGGTCCAGGATCCAAGGAGTGTCCACAATGTATGTTTGAAGAAAGGGGAACTAGACTTGACGAGGCCAGTGTGGAGCAATCAGAATCATTCTGCTTCCCAAGGATTGCGCTTTCTGAATCACCTTTGAAAGCAAGGGAAACTGAGGGAAAGCATAAAGCAGACCGGACGGCCAATCGTGAACCAGAGAGTCCCTGGGTGGCTCCCCCTGTGGGGGGATCAACATGAAGTAGTTGCTGCATTTGGCATTGAGGGGGCTGGCAAAAAGGTTGCAGCAAGGCTGACCCCATCTGCTGAAGATTCGTTCTGCAATGAGACGATTCAGGGACCACTCGTAAGGCATCAGAATAGCTCTGCTTAGCCTGTCCGCAATCACATTGGACTTTCCCGGAATGTGCACTGCCACCAGAAAACGTTGGGAAGTTATTGCCCACTGACACACTCGCATGGCCTCCCTGCACAGGGGATAAGACCTGGTTCCGCCTTGCTTGTTTAGATACCACACTACTGACAAGCTGTCCGAGTGTATTGCAATCGTCCCTACAGGTAGAAAGCTCTGAAGTGCCTGCAACGCAGGTAGCACTGCTCTCATCTCTACGACACGGATATGCAGATGTATCTCCTGATCTTGCCACGTGCCTTTGACTGTCCTGCTAAGATAATGCCCCCCCCACCCCATCTGGGAGGTGTCCGTGGTCACTGTGGCAACCGGAATTGGTGGAATGAAGGGCCTTCCTCCGTCCAAATGGCTGGTGCAAAGCCAACTGAGGTTCTGTTTGCATCAGTCCGTGAGCAAAATGGGGTGAGACAGTGGAAATTTTTGGAGAGACCATTGAACAAAAAGAAGCCATTGGAGAAGCCCCGTGCAATCTCGCTAGGGGGACCAACATAATTGCTGCTGCCATGGTCCCCAGGAGTTGTAGAACCCATCTCGCCTTCACTTTCCTCAGGGGCATCAGGATGTGTATTTGCTGTTGTAAGACTGATCCTCTCCTGTGGTAAAAATGCTCCCATTTGAATAGTGTCTAATTCTGCGCCTATAAAGGTGACACACTGCGAGGGCAACAAAAAAGATTTTTCCCAATTTAGTGTTATGCCAAACTGTTGACATTAATAAGGTGATAGTAGCGTCCCTCGTTTGGACTAGTTGATGCCTAGTGGGGGCGGTAAGGAGCCAGTCGTCCAGATACGGAAACACTTGGAATCCTTGATGTCTCAAGTGAGCCGTCACCACTGCCATACAATTGAACACTCTGGGGGCGTGGTGAGACCAATGGGCAGTGCTCAAAACTGGAAATGACCGTCTCCCAGCCGGAAGTGTATGTGAATCCTGGATGCCCTGTCCATTCTTACATGGTAGTAAACATCCTTGAGGTCGATGGAGCACATCCATACCTCCTCTCCCAACAATGGGAGAAATGATTGTAGTGTGACCATACGGAACTTGGACTTCTGTAAGTAGTTGTTCAGTTGGCTGAGATCTAATATGGGTCTCAGGTCCCCTGTTCTTTTCGGCACCTAAAAGAATCTTGAGTAAGTCCCTCATCCAATTTGGTCTGAGGGGACACTCTGGATGGCTCCTTTTCTTAGCAGCTTTGAAACCTCTGAGACTGCTTGATCCCTTTGACTGGGTGGAACGTCTGGGATCTTTCTGACTGATGGGGGATCTGATGTAAACAGAATGAGGTAACCTCTGGAAATTATTCGCAATACCCATCGGTCCTGGGTGATGCTTTCCCAGGCTTCTGGATGTAATGAAATTCGACCCCCGACTGGCTCCAGATAAGCACAGTCGGGCACTCCCTCAGGAACGAGAGTAGGGAGAGCTGCGAAAAGAATCGTGGTCTCCCGAATTGCGGGGGCCCCCTCTGCCTCTAGGATGGCGTTTCCTGAGTAACCTCCCCCCGCCTCTGGAGGGGGACTCACCTTGTGTGGCAGGAAAAAACCTCTGTGATTTCTTGAACTACATCATCCCACCCCACTGGGCCTTGGGGTAAAGCCTCGAAGGAAGGGAAAAACGGACTCCTACGGCAGACAGGGTCTTTCCCTCTTGCTCGCACCTGGTGAGGGTGTCTTTCACTTTGGTTCCGAACAAAGAAGAACCGTCAAAGGGGGCGTCAGTGAAGGAAGACTTGAAGGCCTCCGGGAAGTGACAAGCACAGCCAGGCTTGTCTTCTAAGGGCGACTCTTGAACTCGCTGCCCTATTTGCTCCCTAGGCTGCATACAAAATGAGCTACATGGAGGAGTTGACAATGGAATTAAGGGTAGACACCTGAGCGTTAACCATCCGGGCCACCGCCTCAGGGACGTTACCCGCAAGAGTATCTCCTAACTCCTTGAGGAGATCTCTCTGGAGCCAAGTAAAATGAGACAGATAGTTCAGCGACCGTAAAGTAAAGGTGGTGGATGAGAGGGTATGCTTCCCGTACCGGTCCATGGTCCTAGACTCCTTGTTAGGAGGATGGACGGAGGAAAAGGTCTCTGCTACTTCCTTTTGAGTGGCTGCCGCCACCACCATGGCATCTACTGGGACTCCTTTGGCCAAGAACTCCTTACACTGGGGAGCACAAAGAAACTTGTTGGGACGCCTGGGTATGGGCTCCACAGAATCAGGGTTTTCCCACACCCTTCGACAGATTAAATCAAGGAGCTCACTGAAGGGTGGGGACACCCAGGAGGCGGAAGGCTGAGCACCAAAGGCCTTAAGGAAGACAGACTCCTCCTTGGAAGGGGCTTTGGACAGCCAGTCACCTCTTTGCTTCAGCACCTCCAGGATGTCAGAGAAGGAAACATCTGAGGATGACTTGGGGGACTCCTCCGATTCCTCGAGGTCAGTATCAGAAGTGAGGGACTCATCCTGGGAGTCTATGTGCTTCCTCTTGCACATTTTCTTTCTAGGGGGCTCTTCAGGCACGAACTCTGAAGGGGCCTCAGAAAGTTGGGGACCACTCGTGGGGGTATCACTAGGCCTTGGCGCTCTGCTGTCCATGGATAGATGGTCAGAGGCTCTCACCGGAGTGGTGGGGGACAGAGTGACCGATCCGCCTGATGTGGCTGACTATCTGGCCAGCGCAGTCCGCATGGCCTCGAAGGCTGGTCCCCCCCCCCCCGAGTCCGTGGACCGGCCAGCCTCCGAGACCATGACAAGAGTCGGAATTCCCCGAGCCGAGGCACCGAGAGGAAGGCTCGGAACCAAAATATGTCCAGAAATGTCCACCTCGGGCCCAACTGAAGAATCCCGAGTCCTGAACCCAGAGGACGGAGCCGATGGGGTCGAGGCCGATGTCGGCACCGATGGGGCCGGAGGGTCCATCGGAACTGGACTGGGAACATCACACGGCACGGAACACTCCTGCTCTGAAGACAGAGATGCACTCGGAGGAGGAATGATGGAAGCAGGGGCCGACTGGGCCAGAGCCGAAAACAATTTTGCCAAAACTGGTGACTGGAGGAGCCTCTGGACCACCCTATCAACATCCACATCCAAAAGGGTTATGGAGGATTTGGAAGACAACGAGGGAGATTGAGATCTCTCAGGAGAGACTGGTCTGAGACTGGGCGACCACCTCCAAAGAGGTTCCAATATAATAGGAGCCGATGCCGGTTCCATCAACACAGACACCTCCTGCGGCCCCGAGGACAATGGAGCCAAGGAGGTCGATGCAATTTTTGTGACTTTCTCCGGAGGCTCTGATGAAGCTGACTGAGCTGGAGATCTCTTTTTTGACTTGGATGATTTAGACTTAGCACTGGGAAAAGAATCTAAGACTTCTTCGAAAGAGGGTTTTAAGAGTCCCTTTAGGATCAGGTTATTCTTTCTCTCTTGGAGCACTCTGGGACTGAACGCATGGCAAAAACTGCAGGACTCCTGCAGATGAATTGCTCCCAGGCAATAGACACAAATAGAGTGTCAATCTGTGATGGACATTTTGTACCCACATTTAGAGCACTTTTTGAAGCCCGAAGGTTTGTGCTCTTTGGAATCTTCAGACGTGCTCACAAGAAACACCAAAAAAGCAACCGAAGAGAAAGTCTGACAAGAAAAGCTCACGGACACTCAACCACAAAAAATGCGGAAATCAGTTAAAAGTTGAAGCAGTACACACACTCTAAAGAGACACACTGAGACCAACTAAGTCAAAAACCTCTAACTAAAATGGTTAATGACTACAAGGGTAGGAGAACAGAAGATCAAACCTCTAATTTAAATGGTATGACAGACAGGATGAAAGGACTAGGTCCTCTTAACTGAAACAGGCCTAGCCCGTGTAACAGAAAACAGGATACCACAAACCAAATACACTATCAAAGGGTAAACAACGCTAAAGACAATAGCTATGAAAATAGCTTTTTGATTCAGAACAATAATCTTTCTTAAGACAAGAAAAAGGTACTTAGAGATAGCCAAGAGCGAGACCACGTCCGAGCTACACGAGTGGCAAACGAGATCTGGGGATATGGAGCAGTGCACCATGAGATACCTGCTTTGCCCAGCCAATAGAAGACTTCGAGCTAGAAAAGTTTGGCTGAGTCAGAGCCGAATATCGGCTCCGAACCACGGGTAAGAATGTAGGCGAGATAAGACTACATAACATCAGTTGTTCCTTGAACGTTTTCATTTCTTGTGCAGTCCTGTACAGTAAGCCAATATTCCTTTATTTTTGTTGCGTTTATAGGTGGGAATAGAGAAGATATAAATTGTTTCATTACTTTTATTGATTTACTCAGATAGTAAAGATGAATTCTTACATTACACCTGCACCTGGAATGTAATGAATATCAGCTGAACAGGTTTTGTGCAGCAAAGTACAGTTGTGTACACTTACCATAAATGTAGATGTTCGAGTGTATTTCACTGTTGCAGTCATTACATTTGGGTAATCCTGCTGGCAGGTTGCCCTCAGTCGGCCTGAATTCCAAAGTCCCGGGTCCTGAGTTGGCTGCTGTCGCCCCTTCCCTGACGTCAGGTCGTCAGGGGTATAAAAGATATGGCCGATGCCATTTTCTTTAGTTTTTCTTGCCCGAGATGTCAGGTGCCCCCTAAAAGGGTAGCCAAAATGTGTGTATATATATATATATATATATATATATATATATATATATATATATATATATATATATATAAATACATGCACCAATATAAACTTTACCTTCATCTACAAGCAAATACACCACATAGGTTGTATAAATCAGAGAAGGAAAGACAGATTCCGTCAGAAGAAAGGGGGATAGCGGGTGGGTAACCTGGACTGCAACAGTGAATACACTTGAACATCTACATTTATGGTAAGTGTACACAACTGTACTATGTTCTTCATGTTTCACTGTTGCAGTCATTACATTTGGGTAGAGTCCCAAAGCTATGGTTGGGAGGCTGGAGCTAAACAGCATTAAGAGCGGCTATGAGGCCCTGCAGAACTGCAGTGGCAAAGCCTGCCCTGGATTTAGAGTAGAGTGGCAGATGATAGTGCTTTGTAAAGGTGTGCACTGAACTCCAAGTAGCAGCCTCTAAAATATCTTTGGTTGGTACGCCCCTGAGGAAGGCTGCTGAAGTGGCTGCAGCTCTGGTTGAATGTGGCCTAATGCCCTTAGACACTGGCTTGCTATGCTGTGAATACAAACAAATGCAGTGGCCTATCCACTTTGAAATAGTCTGCTTATAGATAGCCTTTCCTTGTGATCCTGCAGCATATGCCACTAGTAATTGCTCTGTCTTCCTGAACAATTTGGTTCTGTCCAAGTAGAATCTAAGCTGTCTGTGTATATCCAAAGAATGCAGAATTCTTTCCCCCTTGTTCTGTGGATTTGGATAAAAAGTTGGCAGATAAATAGTTTGGTTAAGAGCCACACTGGACACCACCTTAGGCATAAATGTTGGGTTTGTCCTCAGGGAAACCCTGTCTGGATAAAAAATGATAAAAGGTTCCACAGCCATGAGTGCCTGTAGCTCTGAAACTTGTCTTGCAGAAGTTTTTGCTAGGAGCAGAGCTGTTTTCCAAGATAAAAACTTTATATCAGCAGTAGCAGCTGGCTCTACGGGAGGCAGGGGGAGTTTTTCCAAGACATAGTTGAGGTCCCATGCAGGTATTGGTGATCTTGGAGGCCTTAAATTTTTGGCTCCTCTGAGGTATTGCCTTAAAGGATGAGAAAAGATTGGTGGTTCTGTATTGTAATGAGCCGAAATGGCAGAGGCATGAATTTTAATTGATGAAAAAGATAGGCCTTTGTCCAGCATTTCAGTTAAGTATTGCAAAATCTGAGGAATATTTTGGTACAGCTGTATCAGTTCCTTGTGCCTGGTTCCAAACACACAATCGCTTCCATTTTCCAGCATAAGATTTTCTAGTACTAGGCCTTCTGGCTTCCAAAATGACATCCATCACAGCTTTACTGAGAGGTTTTTTTTGTATGACTACATTATCCGCCATGCTGCCAGGTTTAAGGTCCTGAGTTGGCTGTGCAGGATCTGATTGTTCTGCTGGGACAGTAGATGAGGTATTTGAGGTAGGGTTCAAGCTGCGTATTGAGACAAGTTCCTTAGGATTGGGTACCAGTACTGGCGGGGACAGTCTGGGGCAATCAGTATCATCTTTGGCTTCTCCTGTCTGACCTTTAGGAGTACCTTGGGGAGGAGAGGCAGTAGCGGAAAGGCATATACTGATAGGGCGTTCACTTTCCTTGCTTGTCTGTGATAATTCCTTGTGCAGAATCTTTTTATTTGGTAATTGAGAGGGGAGGCAAATAGATCTATGTCTGGGCATCCCCATTTCCTTGTTATAATGCTGAAGACTTGTGGATCCAGCTTCCACTCATGGGGATCCATGAGGTTTCTGCTTAGTTCGTCTGCCAGAGTATTTTTCTTTCCTGGCAAGAATTGTGCCTGCAGATGCACTTGGTAAGTCAATGCTGTGTCCCACAAAGTCATGGCTAGTCTGCAAAGGAGGTAAGAATGTGTGCCCCCCTGCTTGTTTATATACCACATGACCATGGTGCTCTGTCTTTATCAGTAGTCGTCCCGGATGAAGTAGGTCCTTGAAGGCTGTCAGGGCATTTTGAACAGCTAGCATCTCTTTTTGATTGATATGCAGATGCATTTGGTTTGAGGACCATGTGCCCTGAATGCATCTTCCTGCCATGTGGGCCCCCAGGCATAATCTGATGCATCTGTTGTTAGTGTCTGCCTGGCTGGGGGTAATGTGAATGGCTGTTCTTTGTTCTGGTGACAAGCCTTCGCCCACCATCGAAACTCCTGTTGCAGGCAGGGGATGAGAGTAATCATTGTTTCCAGGCTGTGGCAATGTTGAGTCCAAACACTTTTTAGGTACCATTGAAGTTTCCTCATATGCAGTCTTGCATATGGAATTAGGAGGATGCATGATGCCATGAAACCCAAGGCCTGCAGAATTTTTCTTGCAGATAACTGGGCCTTTGTTGCTAACATTTTGAAATAGGTAGTCATTTGCCTTTGTTTGTCTGGTGTGAGATAAGCCATCTGGGCAGTTGTATTTAAGCTTGCACCCAGGAATATTATCTCTTGAGAGGGGCACTAGTTTTGATTTCTTTTTGTTGACTGTGTACCCTAGGCATGTTAGACGTCTTTTCACAAACGCTAGATGTTGTAGAAGAATGTCCTTGTTCTCTGCTTGAATTAAACAGTCATCCAAGTAAGGATATATTTGTATTCCTCTTTGTCTGCAGAATGCAATTACTGGTGCCAGGCACTTTGTAAAGACCCTGGGCGCAGTAGATAAGCCAAAGGACAGTGCAGAGAATTGGTAGTGCATTGTGCCAGCCTTGAATCTGAGATATCTTCTGCATGATTGTCTGATTGGGACATACAGGTATGCCTCTTTCAGGTCTAAAGTTACAAGCCAAGCATTCTTGCCCAGCATGGGCAGAAGCTGCTGCAAAGTCAACTTTTTGAATATTGGTATATCCAGGAATCCGTTCAGAATAGAAAGGTCCAGTATTGGTTTCCAGGCTTTGTCCTTTCTGGTACCAAGAACAGTCCTGAGTAAAATCCTTGTCCCTGCTCTTACTCTGGTACTTGTTGAATCACCCCCATGGCCATGAGGGATGAGACTTGTTTTTGTGCCTCTGTCCATTGATTTTTTGGCAGATCTGACCAGCTGTTTTCCTTTGGCAGGGTATTGAAATGGAACTTGTAGCCTTGTAACACTATATTTAGAACCCAATTGTCCTGGGTTATAATGTGCCAATTTTGAGAAAAATGTGCTAATTTTCCCCCTAAGGGTGCTGCCAGTAGGTAAGTGCTTGGTGCAGATAGGGGGAAGTCATTGGGACTGTTTCCTCTATGGCTGTGATTTGTCTTCTCCAACTTTGGAGGTAGAAGCACCTCATTACTTTGATGTGTATGAACCCTGCACCTGGGATCTGCCTCTAGGGTGTCTGGATCTGCCCCATTGAGGTCTGTCTGACACAGGAAAGGACCGATTCTTTGTAGGCCAGTGTCTTCTACTAAACCTACGTGGCTGTACTTGTAAAAAACCTTTGACAGTTTGCATAGATTTAGCTTTGTTCTCCATTTTCTTTAACACCTCTTCTGCCTTAACACCAAAAAAAAAAAAATCTGCTTTTACTGTATTTGTCTTTCTTCCTACTTTATTTTGCTTTTGCGTCATCTTAAAAGTACTCAATTGTATTTATTACTGCTTGGCGCAACTCATTCTAAGCCTTTTAGTTTAAGCACTTGGGCTTCAGACCAATTGTTTTACATTAGGAAGGTTTGTGGTCTGCACTGTGGTGGCAGGACAGGTAGCTTACATCCTTCAAAGTTGTGAACTGCTGATTGAGGGCTCAGTGTCTGTTATTCTAAAAGTGTATTAATTCTGGTTTAAGCACTTGGGCTTCACGCCAGTTATTTTACATTAAAAGGGTTTGTGGTCTGCACTCTTGTGGGAGGAGAGGCTGGACTCTGCCCTTCTTTGCTGGGAATTTTTGGTTAAAGGCTTATAGTGCCTGCATATTTGAACTGTTTCTTACTGAAATTGGTACACCTTGTTTGCTGTAGCATAGACTAGATCCAGGCCTGCTGAATCTAGCTTTGTTTGTATTGCTGCTTGTTTGTTTGCTTGTTATTTCCCTGAAACGCTAATTCCACCTAAAAAGCGGGGTTTCAGCGCTTCTGTGGATCCCTAGTGATATCTGCATTGCTTACTGTACTTATTTCCTTGTTTCACTTGAAAGAAAGTTACTGTTTGTCATTTTTGCATGTAAGTTACCTGTAACACATTGCATTTAAGTTACCTGGCACTTGCTCACTAAAGCAATTATGCAAGTCAGCACTAAAATATTAAAAGCACTACACCCTCACAAACTCCCCTTAAGTACCTCGTTCCCCATTGGCCCTTTTTTTTTTCAATTATAAAGGAATTCCCAATACTATTCTAGCATGTCCATAGGTCAGTTGTCAATCTCCTCTCCAGTCCAGCTGGTGAATCTGGGAATCTTGAGGCAATGCTACAACTGCCTCATGTACACAGACAACCCTCTCCTCCTCCCAACAAATTCCAACACATGTGAGAGATGCAACCATATAGCCATACTGGAGGCTAAGCTCGCTCAACTCAGTACTGGCGAAACCAGTCAGGAGGAGAAGGAAACCACACTCACTACAATTCCAGTCTCACATAGACCTACCACGGCAGCAAACCAAACACAAACACACAAAAACATACTCGGAGGCTCTAAATAAAAATCTGCCTAAGCAGCAGAGACCTCCAAAGCAGACACCCAAGCAACCGCTACCCCAAAACAAAACACGTAGCTCACAAAGCCAGTGTGCTGAACAGTCACAGCCCTTAAGGCTAAACAACACACCTGATACACTTGTAATAGGTGACTATCGTCAGGCACACGGACGTCCCGCTCACCAGGCTAAACAAGGAGAATGTCACGGTGAGCTGCCTGTTGGGCGCTAGGATCCGCCACATAACACAAGCACTCCGGTCACTCCAAGGCAAGTACAAATATGACTCAGTCATTGTCCATGGTGGTGTGAATGAAGTGAGATGTACCTCCCTGGACTACATGAAAAGAGACATAGAGGAGCTCTCTGAGCATGTAGCCCAGGCCGGTATGACCCTGACCTTGAGTAGCATCTTACCCTCACCAAGAATGATGCCACAATATGAAGACAAGATGATCAATTTCAACAATTGGCTTAAGTATTGGTGTCATTCAAAGGGGATCCAATGCCTGTCAGCCTGGGATGACATGCTCGACAAGCCACGATGCTTCGCTAGGGATGGCTTGCACCTGTCACCCTGGGCTTTCGGATATTGGCAAAGGCTCTTGCTACCCCCATAGTGCCTTTTTTAGGCAAGGCTCAAAAGACAAACCCACCTCCATAGGTATCACAAGGGATAAGAAACTAAGAGTAATGCTACTCAATGCCAAAAGTCTAAATCTCAAGATGCATGCACTCAAAACTCTCCTTAGCATGGAGAACATTGATATCTGTGCATTAACAGAAACCTGGTTCAAGGCTCCCGAGAGCACCCCCAGCACTACCAGGTTATACCTCATACCATGCTTTTCGGCCCCAAACTTGGACCGTACCACAAAAGGAGGGGGAGTATCAATATTCGTCAAAGATGCCCACACCTCCAGGTTGGTGGCACAGCATGAATCATCTGAGACTATCCATGTGCAACTAACAGTGGGTAAAACTGCCTTCCAGTTTATAGCCTGCTACAGACCACCCTCCTAAACCCAGGAACCCCACTCGGCCTTCCTGAGAACACTGGAAAATATGAAGGTCTCTCCAATTGGGTGACTTCAACTACCCAAACATAGACTGGGAGTATTACTCTAGCTCCAACACCCTAGCCCAAAGGTTCCTAGAATTTATAAACTCAAATGCTATGGAACAACTTGTTACCACTCCCACAAGACGGGAAAACATACTGGACCTGATCATCACCAACATGGGGACTCTATGCTCCAGACCAGAAGTGTATCCCTCACTGGTAAGATCAGACCATAAACTAATCTCACTGGATATTCACATCCCGACTCCACCCCCTGCCCTGAAAACCACAGTGAAAAACTTCTCTATAGCAAATTTCACACTCCTCAAAACCGAGGTGGAATCCTTCAAAGCCCCCGGGCCTGTGGAAAATACGGCCCAGACCGCAGAATCCTTTATAAACGCATTCTATGAACACCTTCAGGAATGCATGGATCATGCAATCCCAAATAAAACCAAGACCCAATCCTCCAAAGGCAGATGTCCTGTCTGGTGGACCCCAGCCATAAACAAACTATACAATAGAAGGAGGAAGCTACTACAGGATAGAGCAAAATCCCAAAAAGGGAAGGCATCTCTGATCAGTATTAGCAAAAAACTACAGGCACTCATAAAATTGTCTACGGCCAGCTTTGAGAGAAAAATTGCACAGGACACTAAGGATAATCACAAGGCTTTCTTTAGTTATGTTAGGAACCTGGGTGGGAATTCCCAGATATGCTCAGAATTAGTCCAAAATGAAAAAAAAAATACACCAAACCCACAGACATTGCCAACATCCTAGCTGACAGGTTCAGCGCAAACCTCTACCCCCCCTCCCCACCAAAAGGGCAAATATTTATCCCAGCAGAGTGCTGCCCCCCCCTGACATCTCAGATGCTCAGATAAGAGCTGCCCTCTCCAAAGCAAAAAACACAGCATCAATGGGACCAGACGGTGTCCCGGGCTGCGTCCTACATGAACTCCAAGAAGAGCTAAACCCAAACATAAAACCACTGTTCAATCTCAGCCTTACTACAGGATATGTACCCAAAGAGTGGCGTACAGCAACAGTGGTCCCTCTCCAAAAAGGTGGCGCCTCAACGGATCCTGGAAACTATCGCACCATAAGCCTGACTAGCTTGGTCTGCAAAGCTATGGAAAGGATCATCATATGGACCTCATAAATAAAGATATTGGGGACCTACAGACACTGGATCCTACCCAGTTCAGCTTTGTTAAGGGCGGATCCTGCCTCTTAAACCTGGTTGATTTCTTTGAAACAGTCCCCAAGGCCATTGACGAGGGGAAGGTGGTCCACACAGCCTACCTGGACCTCGCAAATGCCTTCGATAAAATACCCCACTCGGGCATTATAGATAAACTCACCAGCTTAAATATAAACCCCTATGTCACTAGATGGGTTGCAAACTGGCTCAAGGACAGAACCCACATGGTTAGAATTGCTGGAGCCATGTCAGACTCCAAGCCAGTTACAAGTGGTGTCCCACAAGGCTCAGTCCTGGGACCTCTCTTGTTCGGTATATATTTCTCTGAGGTACAGGCCAACACGGAAGGACTGCGGCTGACTAAGTTCGCAGATGACTGCAAACTGGGCGCCATAATCGACTCTCCAGCTGACACAAGCATCCTCCAAAACGGCCTCATAGAAACAGACAACTGGTGCCAGAGCCATGGCCTCAAGCTAAACCCCAAAAAGTGTATAGTCATCACCTTTGGCAAAAACAAAGTGACCACAAATTACCACATAGGTGGTAATCCATTAAGTACAGAAGAAGTAATTAGGGACCTGGGGACCCAAGTTGATAGCAATCTCTCATTTGACAACCACGTGGCCAAAGTGGTTAGAAAAAACATTTTATATAGCTTACCTAATCATGAAGGGATTCACATCTAGATCAGGGGAGGTCATCGTGCCTCTTTACTCATCCCTCATCAGGCCCATAATTGAGTACAATGCCCCTTTTGGGATGTACCTTACCAGACACCTGCAGCAACTGGAAAGACCCCAAAAGTACCTCACCAAGAGGATCATAGGGCTCAAACAGATACCATATGCCACCCGGTTAAAGAAACTCCAGCTCTACTCAGTGGCATACTGCCTGCTCAGAGACGATCTGTGCCTGACGTATAAAGCCATGTCCAACCCGGAATTAATGGACATGCTGCACCTCAGAAAATCCAAATCCCAACGAGCTAAGTGCTCGAGAGACTTGAACCTCAGCACTGAAATAAATAGGACATGCTGGAGGGACAGATTCATAACCCAGAGGCTCCCTTCACTCTGGAATAAAATCCCAGTCCAGGTTAGGCAGAGTCCCTCATTGACTCTCTTCATGAGGAATCTTGATGAGTGGATGGGAGATCGTAGGTTTATCCCAGGTATCACTTCTGTGTCACTGTTAGACAGAGGCACAGTATACTAACCTTGAAAAAGGGCACAGCAAAATTAATTTAAAATGGGTGGCAAAAGCCAAACACACTTTGGCTAGGCTTATAAATGCCCTAGGGCAGATAGCCTAGTATGAACCTATGAACCTAAACACAGTATCATGCTGTAAAGGTGCATCTAATAATTTAACTTTGACATGATCAGTCAGGTTTTGTTCCTTTAACCAAGCATGCCTCCTAATTACAGAACCTGTAACTGCGGCCCTGCAGGAGGCCTCCAAAGAATCAAAACCACATTGCAAAGTATGCTTTCCAACTTGTTCAGCTGCATGCAATAAATCCGGCATTTCCTTGTTTTCTGCACATTAAGAGTTTAACATTTTCTGTTTAAGTAATGCCATGACATGTTGCTCATATTTGAGCATATGAAACTGACAGTTTAAGGCCCTTATAGCCAAGGTAGCAGATGTGTAAACCTTTTTTCCCCATCTATCCAGTGCCCTAGAATCTCTGTCAGAGGGGGTAGGGTTTTTTGCAGCGGAAGCTTCAACTCCTTTGGGACCCTGTGAAATAGTTTCTGGGTCTGCAGCAGGGTTTTTAAAAAGGAATTTATGAAAGTCAGGAACCCTGTAGTATCTGTCGGGCTTAACCAGAGCTGGAGGTAAGGAGTCAGGGGTCAGACTAGACTCAGAAAACACATCATCTACAATGTCTAACACAGGTGGAATGGCTAGAGGCCTGTGTTGAGTAGTAAAAGAAAGTCCCTGAGCCTCTTTTTAGATTCTGAAAAATCTTGGCTCTCCCAGTGAAAATGCTCCCTCATGGTGTGCAAGGTTTCCCCAAAACAATAGTCCTCTGGAGGAGAAGCGGAAGGTATAGATTCTTCAGCATCAGAATCCTCATAGGGGGGAAGAGAATATTCCTGATCAGAAGAGGAATCAGAAGAAATAGAAACCTGATCTGAAGATTCATAGTTTGCCTCTTGCCTAGGCCTCTTATCAGGAGGGGGATGGGAACTCCTGATCAAGGTAATCAAGTCTTCGGCCATTTTGAGCATCTGTTTTTTGGGCATAGAGGCCTGACCACGTGGCTCTTGAGTTTGTTTCTTTGCTTTAGAAGGTGCTTTAATCTTTGCCTTTGAAGCGAAGTCGGTTTAACGTAAAGATGTTTAGGTCTGAATACACCCTCAGAAGCCAGTGCCTGCTCAGCGGCTCCGGACCCATCTGAGGGAATAGTGTCCGAGGCTCCAATACCCTGAGTTTCCAGTGGCATAGCCGACTCCACGTGGAAGTCGGTAGCGGCCTGTGACTCTAAAGTAGCGGGAGTCAGGGGCTGTGAAAGTGCCTCACTGAGAACCGGCGACTGGCTTAGGAGAAGCTTTGTCATTGGTTTTGGGCCTCGGTAGTTTCTTTCTCGCTTTCTTTGCGTTTTTTTGTGAACTCCGGTAGTCGGATGGCTATCCGACGACATTTCTGGATAATTAAACCGGCGTCCAAAATAGTTTAAAGCAAAATCCTACCGATGCTTAATAGTGCGTTGGTTAAATCTAGCACAAAACAGACAACCAGAAATGTGATTAGGCATGGAATACAGATAGAATGGAAGTCCTTATGAGGTATTTGCTTTCCACAAGAAATACAATTATTTACTTTTTCTGACATCAGTCTGGAGCAAGAAAAAAGTTTCCCCAACAGGGTACTTAGCTTTATTGAAGACTTTGGGTCTGAAACTCTAACATGAATATCTCAGGAGTCGGACGACCGGCACTTGCGAACTGCTTCTGCTTCGGGCACCACGCGGCAAGAAAGACTGAAGAAAATGGCGTCTGCCGCATCTTTTATACCCCTGACGACCTGACATCAGGGAAGGGGTGACAGCAGCCGACGCAGGACCCACGACTTTGGAATTCAGGTCGACTGAGGGCAACTTGCCAGCAGGACTACCCAAATGTAATGACTGCAACAGTGAAACACGAAGAACATTTATAACATTTGTCTGAACATGAAGAACCTTCCAGTAATGAAATGCAAGTCATTATTACATTATTTATGTATAGTTACAGTATATGAGTCATTATCACTTGTCAGGTAAAGCCATCAGCAGCTGCCACTGTTATTCACATTACTAAAAGTCGTTATCACATTGATGAATGCACATGCCGGACTTTGGTTTCTGTTAATGTGGAGTCTTGCAGAGTCATTTTTACCCCAATTTTTGCAAGATATAAGTGAAGGCACCCATTGTGGTTATGTGGTTCATATTTCTATGAATTAGTGCAACTGAACATCTCATTTAACTGTGCCTGTATGCTTTACACATCTACAGATATGACAGTTTGTTTATGACCTGGGTTATAAAATGAGAAGTTATGTACCTACCATAACGTTCCATGTTAGTTGTCTTCTCTCGCCTTCTTTCTTGCTTGATGGGTTCGGAGCCGATCCTCGGCTCCGACTCACTGCTAAGCTCGAGAGTCACTTTTACCAGCTCGAGGCAGCCCCATATCCCATGATGCAAGGCGGTAAGTACCCAGATCTCGTTTGATAACAAAAGGCAATAGCACCTAGCATAATAACTTCCCAAAGGAAGAAAGAAGGATAGAAAAAACCTGAAGGATGGTAGAAGGACCAGCCTTGTATGGACTTCAGAAGCATAATTCCTTGTAGAGAAGGTCTGTCCAGGCCTGGGGGAAGGAGGGAGGTGCAAGAAAGAAGGCGAGAAGACAACTAACATGGAACGTTATGGTAGGTACATAACTTCTCAATGTTAAGTTGTCAATCTCGCCTTCATTCTTGCTTGATGGGACCGCGTCCCTAGCACCTATATCCTGGGTGGCTCAATGGAACAGACTCTTGAGAACTGTAGAGCCAAAACTGGCTCTATCCCTGGAGGCCAAATCCAATTTGTAATGGGAAACAAATGTATGAGGAGTGGCCCAAGTGGCTGCTGCACAAATAGTGTCTAAAGGAAGTCTAGCTTGAAAAGCTGTGGAAGTAGCTAAGCTTCTGGTTGAATGTGCTTTAGGTTTCGAGCACAGCTGTTTTCCCCTGAGCTGATAAATTTCAGAGATGACGGAAGAAAGCCATCTAGACAAGGTCACTTTTGAGACAGGAAGGCCTTTCTTGTTATCAGCATAGGAAACAAAGAGTTGATCGGATTTCCTGAATTGTTTTGTTCTGTCCAAATAATATCTGAGTTGGCGGTGGACATCAAGATAATGCAATTTTTGTTCAGATCTGTTTGCATAGTTTGGAAAAAATACAGGGAGATCAATAGCCTGATTCAAATTAGTCTTTGAGGCGACTTTAGGCAAAAAGGTCGGAATAGTTCTCAATGATACCCTGTCTTTGTGGAAGACCAAATAGGGGGGGCGAACAGATAGAGCATGAAGTTCAGACACCCTCCTAGCAGAAGTAATAGCAACCAGGAATAAAGTTTTCCATGAAAGAAATTTCAGGGAACAAGAAACAGCTGGCTCGAAGGGAGGAAGAATCAAGATTGTCAGCACTAAATTTAAGTCCCATTGAGGAGGACTCCTAACTGGAGGTTTCAGGAGGAAGATTCCTTTCAAGAAGGCTCTACAAAGCCTGTGGGACATAATGTTGTGATCTGCGAACCCGACATGAAAGTTCGAGATAGCGGCCAATTGAACTTTGACTGTGGAGGAAGAGGAGCCCGCATGAAAAATCTCCGCTAAGAAATCCAAAACTGCTTGTACTGGAGCAGTGAAGGGATCAATATTTTTGGCTTTAGCCCAATAAGAAAAACGTTTCCATTTGCTAGTATAAATCCTCCTAGTGGAGGATTTTAAGGAAGCTACTATGATGTCTCTAACAGGGTTAGAGATCATGGGAAGCCTGGCTAAGGAAGGAAGTGGAGCAACCATGCTGTGAGGTTGAGAGAAGGGATAGACCTGTGCAGCTGACCGGATTGGTGAATCAGAAGATCTGGCACTGGGTCCAGATGCCACGGCTGCAACAAAAGGTGACGATGGAGGAACAGAAACCAAATTTGTCGAGGCCAATAAGGAGCAATGAGAATCATTTTGGCTCTCATAACGGCTGCTTTCTGGATAACTTGAGGGATCAGAGGAAAGGGAGGAAAGGCATAAAGAAGTCCCTGGGGCCAATCCTGGGTCAGAGCGTCTCTGGAGGGATGGCCTGGCAGTGGGAAGAGAGAGAAGAAATCTGGGCATTTGTTGTTTTGGGGAGTAGCAAAAAGATTGCAACATGGGCGACCCCATTCCAGAAAAATCTCTTCCACTATACATTGTTTGAGAGACCACTCGTGAGGCATGAGAATAGCTCTGCTCAATCTGTCCGCTAAAATGTTGGTTTGCCCAGGGATATGCGTTGCTACCAGAAACCGATGAGAGGAGATCGCCCATTGCCAAAGTCTGAGCGCTTCTCGACACAAGGGGTAGGACTTGGTTCCGCCCTGTTTGTTGATATACCACACTACAGACATGTTGTCTGTGTGGACTGCAATTGTCCCCAAGGGAAGAAAGTCGTTGAGGGCTTGCAACGTTAAAAGCACTGCTCTCATCTCTAGGACATTTATGTGCAGGTGGTGTTCGAAAGGTTGCCACGTCCCATGAACCATCCTGCCCTGATAATGCCCCCCCACCCGATCAGGGAGGCATCCATAGTGACAGTGGCTACCGGGGATGGGGGTACAAAGGGTCTGCCTTGGTGAATCTGGGGAGAAGTAATCCACCAAGCAAGATGATTCTTGCATATCGGAGTCACCAGTATCTGGTGACGCATCGGAAGTTGTTGGTAAGACCACTGAGTGGACAACATCCACTGAAGGCGCATATGGAAGCGAGCCAGGGGAAGAAGGGTAATGGCCGCAGCCATGAGGCCCAACACCTTTAGAACCATTCTGGCCTGTACCTTCTTGCTGGCTAAAATGATCCTGACGTGACTTTGAATGTCTGAGATTCTTTGATCTGTAAGGGTAGCTGACATCCGAACAGTGTCTAAGTTTGCGCCTATGAAAGTAATAGACAGGCAGGGCAATAAGGAGGATTTTCCTGAGTTGATCGAGATGCCCAATTGAGAGCAAAGATTTATTGTATAATCCCTGGCTTGAAGAAGCTGATGCCTGGTGGTGGCTGAAAGAAGCCAGTCGTCGAGATCACGGAAACACCTGGAATCCTTGGCGCCTCAGGTGAGCCGTTACCACTGCCATACATTTGGTGAACACTCTGGGGGCTGTAGTGCGACCAAAGGGCAGGGCTCTGAACTGGAAATGACTGGACCCCAGCGGCGGAGAAATCTCCTGGGCGTCTGTGAATTTTTATGTGATAGTACGCATCCTGAAGATCTATTGAGCACATCCAGTTGTCCTTCTGTAAGAAGGGCAGAATTGACTGAAGAGTGACCATTGAATCTTGTCTTCCTCACAGACTTGTTGAGTCTGCTGAGATCAATATTGGTCTCCAGTCTCCCGTCTTTTGGGGACCAAAAAGAACCTTGAGTAGATTCCGGGCTCTGAATGATCTGTTGTAACTGGCTGAATGGCTCTTTTTTGCAGTAGTTTTAAGACTTCTAACTGCAATTTCCCTTAGACCGGGTGGTACATCTGGAAGGGAATTTGAGTGATAGAAAGGACTTTCCTCGAAAGGAATTTTGTAACCCTCGGATATGATCGACTGTACCCATTTGTCTTGAGTGAGGGAACGCCAGGCTTCTGGGTACAGCGATAGTTTTCCCCCGACTGCCTCCAAGGATGGACAGCCGGGCAACATCTCAGGGATGCTGAAAGGGCTTGTCAGAGAGAGGCTCTCTGCTTCCCTGGTTTTGTGGACCCCCTCTGCCTCTAGAGTGGCGTCTGTTATTGTTACCCCCTCTGCCTCTAGGGGTAAACTGACCACGTGAATCCGGAGTGACTCCTTGGGATTTGCGGAACCACATTTTGCCACCCTTCTGCCCTTTGGGGTAAGGTCTAGAAGGGGTGGAAAAACGGACCCCTACGGCAGAAAGAGTCTTGCCGTCCTGCTCACACCTGGTCAATGTTTCCTTCACTTGAGGGCCAAACAACGCTGACCCATCAAAGGGAGAGTTAGTGAAGGACGCCTTAAAGGGATCTGCAAAATTACAGAGCCGCATCCAGGCTTGGCGTCTAAGAACCACACCTGTACCTGCGGCCCTACTCGCTCCATCTGCAGCATATGATATCAGTCGCATGGAGGAGTTAGCAATAGAATTAAGGGTTCCTAGCTGCGAAGCAATTTTTTCTTGAGCCCCTGCAGCTGTAGGATCCTGTACTACTTCACCTAGCTCCTTAAGGATATCCCTCTGGAGTCTGGTGAAGTGACATAGGTAGTTCAGCGAACGCATAGGAAAGGTCGCTGAAGAGAACATCTACTTACCATACCTATCCATGGTCCTAGAGTCCTTATTAGGAGGATGGACAGGTACGGAAGGATCTGCAAGTTCCTTCTTAGAGGCAGCCGCCACCACCATGGCATCAGCAGGGACACCTTTCGTGAGGAATTGCTTGTCCGACGGGGCAGTAATAAATTTAGGCGGCCTCCTAGGGACTGGCTCTACAGAGTCAGGAGCAGCCCACGCCTTTCGAGCAATAACCTGCATAAGGGGGTCGAAAGGCGGAGACACCCAGGAGGTGGAGGGCCGAGATCCAAACGCCTCTAGGTATACCGACTCATCCTCAGAGGGATTATTGGTAGGCCAGTTTCCCCTCTGTCTAAGGAGTTCTAGGATGTCTGAAAAGGAGACATCCTCAGAGGGGGATCTTGGGGATCCCTCTGACTCATCTAAGTCAGTATCTGAAGTGATAGACTCGGGAGTCTCGTGTTTCCTCTTACAGGTCCTCTTTCGCGGAGGATCCCCTGACTGATCAGGAGAATCCTCGGAAGAGGGGGTTCTTCCCAGTGGGGAAACCTGAGGCGGAGGATCTCTGGGTCCGGGAGCAAGAGAAGTGGCAGAGATATCGACAGGCACCATAGAGGGAGGAGCTAAGGGAACAGACTGCTGGCTGAGTCCAGTGGCCAGCACACTCTTCATCACCTCGAAGGCTCCCCTCCCAGGGAGGTCCGAGAGAACCCGTTCCGAAGAACCAGGAACTTCAGGACCCACCGAAAGGGAAGGCTCCGAGGCAGATGTCGGAGCCGAGCTCACCAAGGCCGAGGCTCCAAGGGGAAGAGTGGGGTCGGACAAGGGTCCGATGCCACTCACCCCCTCGGAGGAGACCAGGGAAGCCCGACCACCGAATCCCTCTAAGGAAGGTCTCGAAGAGGAGATAAGAGTAGAGGCTGAAGGAGCAGAAGGAGGGGGTATCTGTCCCTCAGCCCTAGCAGAAACCATTCCCGAAGACTCCAACTCCAAACTCTGGGGTAGAGTCGAAGGAGGAACTGCAATGGGGTGTGGACTAATAGCAGTCTGTTGAGACGGACTATGTAGCATCTGGGCCAGTGCCTGTGATTTTAACAATCTACTGACCACCCTCTCTAAATCATGGTCAGAAAGCCTGGATGACCTGGATGATCGGCTCCGATGGCTCCGTTCCGAGAGGAGAGGAGATGCCGGAGCCGAAAGTATCGGCTCCAAGGAAGGGGACCTGGACCTCTTCCTCGAAGGAACCATCGGAGCCGAAGAAACTATGGAAACTGTCGGAGCCGACAACTTATCGGCACCGACAGAAAGTTTCGATGCATCGGCTCCGGCCGGAGCAGATACAGACATAAAAGTAAGGGTGTCGGAGCAGACACCGAAGCCTGAGCCACATGGTGATCGGAACCGATCGGCGCCGACACCGAAGTGACCAAACCAGAATCGGCACCGATAGCCACCGGTGCCGAAGGTTTGTGCAAACCAGGATCGGCTCCAGCCGGAGCCGATCTCGACTCTGGAAGAGTCGGAGCTGAGGCCGCAGGCTTGGACACAGAAGCCTGGGCCTTGGAAGACTTGGAAGCCTTGGATGGAGCCGACTTAGCCGGAGAGCCCTCCGGCTTAAGTAGGCCCCTCAAAATCAGCTTGTTTCTCCTTTCCTGCAGGGCTCTCTGGCTGAAAGAATGACAAATCGCACAGGAGTCCTGCAGGTGGAGAGGTCCCAGTCAGTATAGGCAAGAAGTGTGACCATCTGTCAGAGACATCTTCTGACAGCACGAGTCACACTTCTTAAAGCCTGAGACCCTTTCCTTAGACATGGTGTAAAAGCACACACACACACAACACCTGTCCAAGAAATATTATAATTCAAGAAAAAAATGAGAAAAAAAAACGATTCTCTCACACACACACACACACCCTAACAAGGGGGGGGGGGGGATGGGATGGGAGAAGGCCTGACTAAAAACTTTAAGGAGAGAGGGAATTCTAGTCAGAAAGGACTAAAACTAGTCTAAAACTATAAAATTTAAGTTTAAAATTAACTTTAAACTGAAAAAGGGGCAAAAGCAGTAGTGTATAAATCACTTACCAGGAGCTGGTAAAAGGAGGACCTCATCAGCGAAGCGGCAAACGAGATCTGGGTACTTACCACCTTGCATCATGGGATATGGGGCTGCCTCGAGCTGGTAAAAGTGACTCTCGAGCTTAGCAAGTGCCGAGTCGGAGCCGAGGATCGGCTCCAAACCCATCAAGCAAGAATGAAGGCGAGATTGACAACTTAACATTTTATATTTTTTCACATTTTGGTAAATAATTCTGCTAGGAAAGATGGTGAGGTAATGAATGAAGTATCCTTTTTAAGCCACTATCAAAATGCACTACTTCATGTAATAATATGAAGTGCGAGTATCGTACATGGACAGATGTTACAATTTCTTTGCTTGTAGGATTTTGATAATGAAATTAATGATATTTAAATTAAATTAATATTTTTCTATATTTTAGTAAATGACTTTGCTAAGGAAAGATGTCAACATGTTAAGTAATACCTTATTTTGAAGACATGTACAGGTATCATAGTTCTTTTTGGACTTAGGTTATGGAAATTATGAGTTCTTTTCATATTTTGGTAAATAACTTTGCTAGGGAGCATGCAATTGAGCTAGTTAATACCTCATTTTGAAGATAGCATTAGTCCTTACTGCATGATGCTGTATGCTGTACACATCTATAGACAACAGTTTTTTTAGGACTGAGATTATGAAAATTGATATTTTCCCATATTTTAATAAATTACTTTGCTAAGGAAAGATGTCAACGTACTAAGTAATGCCTCATTTTGAAGACAGTATTAGTCCTTACATCATGGTAAAATAACTGTGCTGATGTGCTGTACACATGTATAGATATCATGGTTTGTTTAGGACTTGGGTTATGAAAATTATGATTTTTCATATTTTGGTAAATAACTTTGTAAGAGAACATGTCAGTGTGCCAAGTAATACTTCATTTTGAAGGCACTATTACTCCTTACAACATGGTAAAAGAACTATGTCAGTATGATTTACATATGTACAGATATCACAGTTTTAGTATGGTAGAATTATGAAAATTATACATATGACATATTTCACATTATTATGCCCATATCTTTGCAAGGGACCATGGTGACGATACACGAATCATCATTTTGAAGCTGACTTGAGCCTCACAACTTGTACACTGATATGTAGTCTGTGTCTGTTACAGATGAGATATTACGCTTTATCAATTATGAGAAATATAACAGTGATCATATTTCTGTGAATATCTCAGTAAAGAAGTATCACATAATAATGGTTAAGGTATCATTTTAAAGCTGACACTCAAACAAATTAATTACAAACTGTATGGGTCTGCATGGTACATTCACCATGATACTGTGATTTGTTTTACCAAAAAGGTAAAAAAATATGCATAATATCAGCATTCCTTGGAAAATATTTCATAATAACTTAGATGCACGCTATCAACACTTACACTGTTGGAAAGGTCAGTGTCGGCTGAACAACTTTCGCATTTACATTTGTAGTCTAGCTCTTATGGTTAAAGAGTTATGAAAAAGAAGTTATGTACTCACCATAACATTCCATCTGAGTAGGTAACTTCATTTGTCTGCAACCTGTGGGTATCTGATCCGAGCCGGCAACTTTCCAAGCTAAACGATCTGAGCTCCAAGCTCCTCCCCCTACGCATAATGCCCTGCCATCTCCCTCTAACCCTCAGATCGAGTTTGCCCGAAAAAAGGCAATAGAAAAATTCTATAACCCAGGAAAGGATTACAATATGCTCCAGTGATGTCAACCGAACAAGGACATATCCTGATCCTTTGATAATGAACTAAGGGTCCGGGGGATGGAGGGAGGGTCGGTTGCAGACAAATGAAGTTACCTACTCAGATGGAACGTTATGGTGAGTACATAACTTCTTTATCTGAAGTAGTTAACTTCATTTGCTCAGCAACCTATGGGACAGAGTCCCCAGCTACCAGCAACTTGGGAGGTCCTTATGGAAGGATATTCCGGAGCACTGCAGAGCCAAAAGATGCACATCCTCTGGATATTAAATCCAATTTATAGTGTATAATAAAGGTATGAGAGGAAGCCCAAGTATCTGCTGAGCAAATGTCATTCAAAGACACCCTTGACCAGAAAGCAGCAGAAGTAGCCATAGATCGGGTAGAATGGGCTCGCACTCTCAGGGGCTCAGGACGACCAGAACTTTTGTATGCGAGGAGAATGCATTGGGAAAACCATCTAGCTAAGGTTACTTTAATGACTGTTTTCCCCAGACAGGATTTTGCAAAGGAAACAAAAAGTTGATCAGATTTTTGAAGATCTGCTGTTCTGTTTAAGTAAAGATGTAACTGTCTGTGAACATACAGGCAATTAAATCTGTATTCTCCTCTGTTTTGGAAATTAGGAAAGAAGACAGGTAGATTGATGGACTGGTTGATATTGGCTTCTGTAGCCACTTTGGGCAGAAAAGAGGGATTAGTCCTGAGGGAGACCCTGTCTTTATGAAAGATGATGTATGGAGGCTTACTGCAAACCGCGTGAAGCTCCGATATCCCCCTAGCAGAAGTAATGGCAATCAGGAAGACCGTCTTCAGAGATACATATTTTAAGTGGACTGAAGCCGCGGGCTCGAAAGGAGGCCCAGTCAGAGCTTGAAGAACTAGGGTAAGATCCCATGGAGGCACTACATCTTTAATAGGGGGTCTTAACAAAAAGGTTCCTTTCATGAATGTTTTGCAAATCTTGGAAGACGCTAGGGGCCCTGAACGGTTTCCAACGTGGTAGTGGGAAATAGCTGCCAACTGAACTTTAATAGTAGAAGCACTAGCTCCTTGATGAAAGGTATGGGAAAGAAAGTCTAGAACTGCTGGGATAGGAGCTGTGAAGGGGTCCAAGTTCCTGTGCTCCACCCAGACAGAGAAACGTTTCCATTTACTCTTGTAGATTTTCCTGGTAGACGGTTTATGGGCGGCCACCAGGATGGCCTTAACCAAGGAAGATACACCGGGAGTCCTAGCCATTAAGGGAACTGGATCAACCAAGCTGAGAGCTTGAGGTAGTCCAGGTCGGGGGTCTTCAATTCTAAAGGATGAGAGATCAGATCTGGATTGGGATCTAAGATCCAGGGAGGATGTGCTAGATGAGACCGCAGGTAAGGGAACCAGGTTTGACGAGGCCAAAATGGGGCTATGAGGATAACTCTGTTCCCCAACCAACGAGCTTTCAGCAAGAATTTTGTCATCAATGGAAGAGGAGGATAAGCATACAGAAGACTGGACGGCCAAGCATGAACTAGAGCGTCTCTGTGGGCTTCATCTGTTGGGGGAATCATAGCGAAGAACTCGCTGCACTTTGTGTTCGAAGGCGAGGCGAAGAGATCGCAGCAAGGTTGACCCCATTCAAGGAAGATTTGTTTCGCTACTGCTGGGTTCAGAAACCACTCGTAAGGTGAAAGGATTGTTTGACTCAACCTGTCCGCCAAGATATTTGACCAACCCGGAATGTGCGTTGCTATGAAAAAGTGGTTGGTGGATAACGCCCATTCCCATACTCTCATTGCCTCCCTGCAAAGTGGATAAGATCTGGTTCCCCTGTTTATGTACCAGACTACCGACATATCTGTTTGAACTGCAATAGTTCCTAGAGGAAGAAGGGGATGCAGAGCCTGCAACGCTAGAAGCACCGCCCTCATCTCCAGGACACTGATACGCAGTGAGGTCTCTGTGAAAGTCCACGTGCCTTGGACGGATCTGCCCATGCAATGCCCCCCCACCCAAGGAGAGATGCGTCCGTGGTCACCGTGACTTGGGGAGGGGGTATAACGAAGGGACGGCCTTCTCGGAGATCTCTGGAGTGGAGCCACCAAAGAAGCGACTCCCTACAAATCCTGCTGAGGGGAATATGTATAGACAGGGGGTGAAAAAGAATGGACCACTGAACTTGCAATGTCCATTGAAGAATTCTCATCTTTTGGCGAGCGAAAGGTGACAGATTGATGGCCACTACCATGGATCCCAGGGCCCTCAGGACTAGTTCCGCTGGGGGGGCTGACGATTGTAAGATGTCTAGAATGTGAAGGCTTAGACTGCGAAGTCTGTCCGCTGTCAGAAAGACGCTGGATTGGGTGGTGTCTATCCTGGCCCTTATGAATTCCAAAATTTGAGTAGGTTGAAGGGAGGATTTCTTGTGGTTGATCGTGATCCCTAGGTGGTGGGCTAGATGTAAGAAGTAGTCCCTGCCTGAGCGGAGTTGATGCCTGGTGGGGGCGGTTAGGAGCCAGTCGTCCAGGTACGGAAAGACCTGTATTCCCTGAAGCCTCAGGTGGGTCCCTACCAACTGCCATGACCTTGGTGAACACCCTGGGGGCTGTGGTGAGACCGAAGGGTAGGACCCTGAACTTATAATGGCTGGCTCCCAGCTGAAAGTGGAGGAACCTTCTGGATTGTATGTCCATAAGAATATGGTAGTACGCATCCTTGAGGTCTATCGAGCACATCCAGTCGTTCTCCTGCAAGAGTGGGAGAATGGATTGAATAGTGACCATCCGGAATTTTTCTTTGGCGACTGACAGGTTCAGTGTGGACAGGTCGAGAATGGGTCGCAAGTCCCCTGTCTTTTTTGGCACCAAAAAGAACCTGGAGTAAAAGCCTGATCTGGATTGCTTAGGGGGATGCGCTGGATTGCTCTTTTTCTTAGCAGCCCTCGAATTTCTGATGCTGCTGCCTCCCTCTGATCGGGTGGAACATCGGGGAGTCTTCTTGATCGGGGAGGGTAAGTTAGAAAATGGATTGAATAGCCTCTGGATATGATTCGGAGCACCCAGCGATCTGTCGTAATGGACTCCCAATTTGCTAGGTGTTCTCAGACGCACCTCCCCCCCCGACTGCCTCCAGAGAGGAGCAGTTGGGCAATCCCTCAGGGCTGCTACACGGGTCGATCCGAAAAAGGTTCTCTCAACCCAAAATTCTTCGGACCCCCTCTGCCTCTGGGCCGGCATCCACCCTGTCCTGATAATTGACTTGAGAGTGGCCATTCGAGCTGAGACCGCTTGTCTTCGGCCGACATGGACTATGGGGATGACCCAGCGTACTCTTTAATCAGGTCCCGCTGGCGCCGAATCACATGTGCCTTATAATTCAGTGACCTTACAGAGAATGTTGCTGAAGAGAACATCCGCATTCCAAGGTGGTCCATCATCCGAGACTCCTTGTCTGGGGGATGCACCGAGGAACTCTCCTGTGCTAATTCCTTTTTAGTGGCAGCCGCCAACACCATGGCATCCACTGGGGCACCCTTGCTCCAAACTGTCCTGTCCATGGGAGGGCTGAGGATCCTGTCCGGTCTCTTGGGTATTGGCTCTACAGTGTCCGGCTTCTTCCATGCCCTGGTAGTTATGAGGTCTACCAGGGGGTCGGCGGGAGGAGCCACCCAAGAGGTAGATGGGCCTGCGACAAACGCCTCCAGAAACGCAGACTCAGAGGAAGGTTTTTGGGCAGACCACCCCCCTCTAATGCTTAACATTTCCATAATGTCTCCAAAGGAGCTGTCTTCGGGGGAGGGTGATCTTGGGGAACCTTCCCCTAAGTCCGTGTCCTCTGTGAGGGACTCAGGTGAGTCCAAGTGCCTCCTCTTGCACTTTCGTTTGTGAGGGACCTCCTCGGGGGGGGCTGTCCGAAGAGGCCTCACCAACAATGTCCTGTTCCTCCATGGGAACAATCTGGGACGTAGGCGCAGGCTGTCCCCGGGGCCGGATGATGGAAGACAGGCCCGTCTGTGGGAATGGCGGGTGGATCCATAGCAAGAGCCTGGGGCCTCAAATCTCTCTAAAGGACCCTCTCCATGACATCGAATGCCGAGGAGGAAATGCTTTCCCTTGGATCCGAAAGCAGTCCCCCTTGGATCCGACGTGCGGACCAACGCCGAAGGTGACCCGATCGGATCCAAAAGGGTAGTGTGCCCAGACCTTAACGGAGCCAGAGGTCCGCTGACCCCTCTGGATCCGACGCTCAACTCACGGCACCGAGAGCTCGGATCCGAAAATGGATCGAGGGTACAGTCGACGCCAAAGTAGGAAATGCTGTCGGCGCCGACCCCACCCCGGCTCCAAAGCTAGTCGGATCTGACAGCTCCGAACCCAGATAGCGGGTCGGAGAAGGAGCAATGGGGGTGAAAAAAAGGTGTCGAGCTCCCCCCCAAGGGGGGAGGTAACAGCACTCCCATCTGCAGCTGGGCCTGGAGAAATCGACGCATCATCTGGTCCATGTCTGCATCCGATAAACTTCTGGCAGATCTAGATGAGGCCACCGAAGCCGGCCGGGAAGGCCGCCTAGATGACCTCGAAGGTGACCGGGTCTCCTCCTCCGGCTGAAGGGAGAAACATGGAGAATGGAGCCGGGAGGGGGAAGGCCCAGAGAGCTTAAGGGGAGAGGCAAGCTGTTTGGACGGCGGTGCCGAAGGGGTCGACTCGGACCACCTCTTGTGGCTGCAATGCCTTTCTTTCTCTCTCTAACTATCCTTTTTGTCCTTCTTTTTGCCGTCCCTTTCCTCCTGGGCCAATGAGGGAGGTTGAGTCCTGGCCAGGGGATCAGGAGCATCAGGTGGGGCAGTCACAACTGGCGCCACAGAGGAGGATGAAGCAAAATCCGGGGGCAAAAGGCCTGCCAGAATAAGCTTCATCCTCCTATCCTTCAAAGCCCTGGGGTTGAAGTCTGCACAAATAGTGCAGCCTGAGGAGAGGTGATCAATCCCCAGGCACAGGACGCACAGAGTGTGGCCATCTGCTGGGGACAGCTTATGGCCACACTCGGTACATTTAGAGAAAATAGCTTTAGGGCCTTCAGCCATTATAGAAAAGAAAAATAGGCCCACAAGCACACACCTTCACACATGCAGAGGGGGGGAGGGGAATAAATCTAACTTAACCAAAAAAAGTTTAAGAAACTACCCAGGAAGGCTAGGAAGATAAGAGGGAGTTCACACACACACAAAGTCAGAGAAAGTTTGACAGAAATTTTAATTTTTAATGCTAAACTCACAGTATCACGCTCGGAGCTTGTTCTGAGAAGCTTACAGAAGCCGCGGCAAATGAGATCTGAGTGTTAGAGGGAGATGGCAGGGCATTATGGGTAGGGGAGGAGCTTGGAGCTCAGATCTTTTAGCTTGGAAAGTTGCCGGCTCGGATCCGAAATCCACAGGTTGCTGAGCAAATGAAGTTACTACTTCAGATCATTAGTTTTCTGTATGGTATTACAAATGGATTATCTGAAAATGAGCTCAGGCTGCACTGTTGTTCCTATGGTGGAAGTAAGCAGTCAGCACTCTTTGAGCTGCTCCGGAGTGAATGAAGTCATCTGCCAGTGTATTTTGTTTGCCTGGCAGGAATTGATCTTGTATATCGACTTGGTTGTCCAAAGCTGTTTTCCACAGAGTCATGGTTAACCTGCAGAATGGGTAAGAATGGGTTCCCCCCTGCTTATGTACCACAAAACTGTGGTGTATGCATCTGTGGTCAGGGTTTGGGTGGTGTGGGATACAGTAAAATGCAGTCCCTTGTTGTGGTTGCATGCTTCTGCCCACCAAAGGAATTTTGCCCTCAGACAAGGTACAACAGGAATGACTGTTTTCAGGTCCTGAGAATGTTGGCACCAAAGACTTTTCAAGTACCACTGAAGTTTCCTCATATGGAGTCTTGCATATGGAATTAGCAGAATACATGAGGCCATGAACCCTAGGGCTTGCAGTATTTTTCTTGCAGTTAGCTGGGTTCTGATGGCCATTTGCTTGAAGTAGTCTGCCAGATAGACCTATTTTCTGAAGTGAGAAATGCCATCTGGGAAGTTGTGTCCAAGCTTGCTCCCAGGAATACAATCTTTTGACTGGGCACCAGTTGTGATTTCTTTTCACTGATGGTGTACCCCAATGAAGTGAGAAGGCTTTTTACAAATGGCAGGTGCTGAAGCAGCAATTCCTGGCTGTCCACCTGTATCAGGCAGTCGTCCAAGTATGTACGGGTAAATTTGGATATTTCTCTGCCTGCAGTATGCAATGGCTGGAGCCAGGCATTTTATGAATACCCTGGATGCCAGTAGATAAGCCAAAGGGAAGTGCAGAGAACTGATAATGCATAGATCCTGTCCTGAAATGTAGATATTTTCTGCATGATTACCTGATGGGGATGTGCAGATAAGCTTCTTTTAAGTCTAGGGTGACTAACCAGGCATCCTTGGCTAGCATAGGGAGAAGCTGTTGCAGGGTAAGCATCTTGAATTTTGGGACCACCAGGAAGGTGTTGGGAATTTAAAGATCCAGGACTGGGCGCCAAGAGCCCTCTTTCCTGGGTACCAGGAATAGTCTGGAGTATAAAGCCTGACCCCTTTATTCTACTGGAACTGGCTGAATACCTCTGATGTTGAGCAGGGAAAGAACTTGGTTTTGAGCCTCTGCCCACTGGTTTGGAGGAAGGTATGGAAATCTGCTTGGGGTTGGCAGTGAATGGAAATAAAATGTGTACCCCTGGGATACAATGTTGAGGACCCCTTGGTCCTGAGTGAAGGACATCCAGTTTTTTGCATGAAGGGCAAGTTTTCCTCCTAGGGGGCACAAGCAATTGGGCAGGGCTGGGAAGTAGAGTTGAGAAGTTATTGTGAACTTTCTCCATAGGGAGGTGGCTTACCACTCCGTTTTAGGGGTGGGAGCACTCCATTGCTTAGATCTCTGCCTACCCTGAGACAGTAGTCTGGGTGGTCTGCTTCCCCTGGGTCTTGCTTGGGAAGGCCTGGAAAGGACCAGTGTTTTGAAGGGCAATGCCTACTGAATCGAGGTGGTTGCACTTGTAAGAATTCTTTAACAGTTTGGATAGATTTAGCTTTTTCTTCCATCTTTGTAAGATCTTCTTCTGCTTTGATGCCAAGCAAAATGTCCTTATTTAAAGGAGCATCTAGTAATTTGGATTTGACGTGATCTGGCAAGGTCTGCTTCTTCAGCCAAACATGTCTTATCAGTACAGAGCCAGTGACTGCAGCCCTGCAAGATGCTTCTAAAGCATCAAAACCACACTGCAAAGTATGCTTACTAACTTGGTTTGCAGAATGCATAAGCTCGTGCAAATCTTTATTTTCTGCACAATCTGGAATTATTACCATTTTTGTTTAATGAGTTCCATAATATGTTGCTGGTACTTCAGCATGTGAAACTGGCAATTCAAAGCTCTGATAGCAAGAGTTGCAGAGGTATATACCTTCTTACTCCATCTGTCTAAAGCTCTGGAATCCCTGTCCGAAGGGGTAGGATATTTGGCTGTAGTAGCCTTAATACCTTTAGGTCCCTGGAAAATGATCTCAGGATCAGCAGTAGGAATCTTGAAAAGAAACTTGTGGGAATCAGGTACTCGGTAGTACCTGTCAGGTTTCCTAGGGGCCGGAGGTAAGGTGTCTGGAGTAAGACTGGATTCCATGAAAAATTCATCTACAACATCCAGGACAGGGGGAATAGCTAAAGGCCTGTGCAGAGGTTGCTCTAAAAATTCTGTGTGTCAATTTTTGGAGTGAGGATAGTCTTGGCATTCCCAATGGAAATGCTCTCTTAAAGTACGCAAGGTTTCACCAAAAGAAAAATCCTCTGGAGTGGAGGCAGATGGAATGGATTCCTCTGTATCTGAATCCTCATAGGCTGATAAGGGCATGTCCTGATAATCAGAAAGGTCAGAGTCATCTAACTCCTGGTCTGTAGAATCTAAAGGCAACTAAATTCTTTGTCTCTTAGCAGGGGAAGGCTGGCTTCCCCTGATTACCATTATAAGGTTTTCAGCCATTCTAAGCATTTGCTTTTTGTGGCATGGGGGCCTAAGCATGCACTTTGGTCATCGGTTTTCTAGGTGTAGTGCTTATTCCAGGCCTAAGAAACTCGGTAGTTTTGGCTAAAAAAGAAGTCATCGGTTTGATTTGAACATAGGTAGGTCAGATAACACCTTCAGAAGCCGGTGCCTGCACAGCGGCTCTGAACCCATCCAAGGTAGAGACATCCGCTGGTTCCAAAGCCAAAGAAGCATCTCGTGGCATACCGGACTCAGAATGTGTCTCAGCAGAGGCCTGCAAATCCATAGAAGCGGGCATCAGGGGATGCAAAGGCACCTCACTGAGTACCGGCAGACAGACGACTAGCTTAATGGAAGCGTCATCGGCAGTTTTGAACCTATGCAGTCTGTCGCTGTCTTTATCCTTACTTTTTTTGGAAGATCGGTAGTCCGATGGCTTCCCGAAGCCATTTCGTAATATGGAGATCGACAGCGAAAGAATTTAGCAACAAAAAAATAGCCAGATGACGAATGGTTCAGGCATTAAACAAGGCACAAAACCGACAGCGAGGGACGCTGTGGTCTGGGCCTAAACAGGTGATGCAATAAGAATGAAAATCTCTGTGAGGTATTTGCTTTCTACAGGCAAGACAATTGTTAACTTTTTCTGACATCGGTTAGAGTAAGTAAAAGGGACCCCCAACTGGGTACTTAATTTTAGAAGACTTCAGGATTATCAACTTGAAAAACGAAAATTTCAGGTAGCGGCCGACCGGCACTTGCGAACTGCTTCGGGCTCCTCCTCGGCAAGAAAGACTGATGTAATGGCGTTGGCTGCCTGTTTTTATACCTCTGACGACCTGACGTCATGGAAGAAGCAACAGCATCGGATGCAGAAATACTAAGACTCTGGTATTCGGGCTGACTGAGGGCTACCTGCAGGCAGATAACCCAAGTGTGATGACTGCAACAGTGAAACAAAGAACATCCATGACTATATGTCATGTTACCAAATTTCAATTAGCAGCTCACATGCCTGTAAAGCTGGCCAAGGAAGATGGGAATAAGCAGCCACTGCCAACTCGCTCTTCCTAAGGGGAAAGAGGAATTTATATCTCCCCACACAGGTGACACAGAGCAGGAGCATTAGGTATTACATCCTGTGGAGTGTATACCTACACCACTTACATTCACACTTGTAAGAGGAGAACTCAGTATTTGTGGGCATGTATCCACATGGGAAACAGCAACAATGCAACTTGGGCATCAAGAGGGGAAGGGGTGCTTCCTAAAGGCCACGATGCAGTACCAGCAAGCTGTTCCACTCCCCTCTATCAGACTCATCTGGAAAGGAGGGATGAGCGGGAAACCTGGACAGGGGAAAAAATTGATCGTAGTACTCTTCCATAGCCTGGGGCAGCCTGGCCTACTCTTAGGTGGGAGTTTGAAGGAAGTCTTATAGGCAGAACAACTTGGGAAGAAACAAGACTGCATTTTTTACTTTATTTTATTAGCGGAGGGTACCAGATCAGAACCCTTTTGGATGCTTATTGCTATTCTGTTGCTTCTTAAGGAAGATTTAGCAAGGCTTTGAAGTTCCTGGTAGGAGACTACATTTTTGTGGAGCTTTGTCTTGGTGTTATGTTTTCCAGAATAGATCTCTTATACACACAAGTTTTTAATTTTAGTAGCTAGCCAAGGGACTGCTTTAGCTTTGACATTTTCTTCGTAGGGTCTGGCTTGAGAGACTAGAATATTGCGAAAAATTTACAATACTAGACCGATTCATCTAGTTGTAAAGTATTGAGAGTGTGTCCAGACATTTTTTTTAATTCTACAAAGGTGCTGGCATCAGTTTCTTTTTTTTTTGTCCTGACTGCTATATGATTTTAGTAACTTCAGGGTACTTCAGTAGAGAGAATAAAGGATTGTGACCACTAATGGAGCCAGACATGTTATCAATAGGAGCTATTTTACCCTGATCTGATTTAAGCATCCCTATGAATCAATGAAGAAAAAAATGTATCACATTGTATTTTTCTGATTACAACTCCTCCTTGTGGAGGATTAATAATGTTAGAGAATGGGATCTGACTTGGCAGCATACCTCTCAAATGTCCAGATTTCTGCCACAAATTTTTGCTCTTTTCCTCATAAAATGTGAAGTTTTCTGGCAAATCACTAAGGATTCAAATCACTAAATGGTATACTTTTGACTTTTAGACTTAATATCCTTCAGAAATTCATGCTCACAAATCTGTTATTCTAGCAGCTTTCTAAACTTGCAAGAGCAATATTTAAAACGTGTCCCTGTTTTTAGGTCTTTGTCCAGATTTCCTGCTGCAGTGTACCTTCCCACTTTTTGCTGCAAGCATAGGAAGCTGCGAGTCTACAGTACAATCTGGTAATGTTATTTTTTTCAATTGTGGTGGTGTTTGGATATCAGAAATCACATTGACTAGATAGTACAAGTGAACAATTAAGTGACAACTGCTCTGTTGCATACTATGAGTTTTGACAGACAGGTAACAGAAGGAAAAAACTCCTAATCTAGTATACAGGGTGTGAGCTATGAGGATAGAAACTTCAGTATTCCTGGCTAAAATGAAATTTGCAGAAGTGATATAGGTCCTTTGGGTGCAGTGTAAGATGTTAGAGGGAACAACTTATTTTCTTATTGCTTTAGTTACGGAGTACTACTGTTGGAGTAGTCACTGTACTGGAAAGGTACCATCAGTAAGCAGTTGCTTGGACAACTATGAAAAACACATTGCGTTTTAATGCACTGCTGCTGCTGTAACCACTGACGCAGTTACTGCTGGACATGTTACGTTTTGGTTTACTCAGGCAATCATGGGATGTTGACAACTATCGTAATGCATAAAAAAGTATGGCAATTGTAGGATGGCTGCAGGGAAAGCAATAAGGGTGTGAGCTCAGCAGATACAAGAAATAGTATAAAAAATTCTGACATACTTCAATCGTTGAATTCTGAAAGAGGTACATTAAATAATGGTAATTAGCCATCTCCAGTAGAAAACAAAGTCCTGACTACAGTCCAGGCCACTGTTGTTCAGTTAGTGGCTCTGGCACTTCACAGAACTTGCATAGAGAAATAGCATGTCTACTCTACGGTGAAGAGTGAGGTTGCAGTTTGTAGGAGTCCTTTTGAAGGAGGTGGCCCAGTGACAATGGTTCAGGAGTGTAGCACACCAAGCCACCGTCTGCCAGCAGCCTTCATTGAGTAAGTGCATGAGAGTGTGCACTTGTGTAAAGAGAAAGGTATAGTGGCTTCTATGGTGATGTGGGTGGCATGTACCCCACATGGTGGAGAGGTTAGGCCAAATATAATTGTTTTCATTGACAGGATGCTGGACAGGTAACAAGCAACATTCAAGGCTGCACAAGTGATCCACAAGGTGGCTCTGAAAAAATAAATAACAGTTCAACTTTGAAGGCTTGATGATTGGCAATAAAGGGGACAAAAAGCATTAAAAAAGGGAAAAAAAAGGCACCTAATTTTACTTTACCTGACACCTCTCTCTTCAATGCAGCAACTATAACCAAGAGCAGCTATATACACAGGCAATATTTGTGTCCATTTCTGCACTGGAGAAATAGGACACTCATTCCCATTTTCAAAGCTGGGCAAAGCACATCAGAGGCAGAGAAGCTAATTTTTATTTATGCACCAGCCAGGGAAGGAAAAATGGGGACAAAACTACTAACTCACATCTGTGTTGACGGCACAATTCACGGATATATGCATTCCACTGAGGACAGGAAGTATATCCATGGTGCTCATTATGGAGTGTTCCGGTATCCGTGGATCCTTTACACTTTCCCCTGTTGGCATCCAAGTTACAGTAAAAGTTATATCACTGCATCACCATTGCAACCTTGTTTCCCCAACAAACACAGACATATAAACACAAGTTCAGTTTGTAAATCAATCACTAAAAGTAATTAACTGCAAGAAAAAGTAACAGAACCTGTTAATAGAAAAAAAAGTGCAAGGCTCACATCCAGAGCATTCTTCATCTGCTACACACACACACACACACACACACACACACACACACACACACACACACACACACACACACACACAGTTTAATCAATAGTCTACAGATGGGTGTTTGGACCAAGTCTTGTAGCGTACATATAATCTATGATGCTGGTTCAATTACTTGGTGTCGTGCTGCAGCCAGCAAGTCTGAAAACGCTTCTAGCATGAATGTGCATTACTGGCTTCTAAAGCCATTACTTCTAATAGGTGGTTACTAGGCTACTGGCCCTAGGGCCCTAACAAGCCTAGCCATGTTATACCCTTCTTAGTTTATAGACCAAGACATACAGTTTAATATTGGCAATGCGACTCTAAGGTCAGCACCTGCTACCTCTGTCCAAGAGGGACATAGGTGAAACTGCCAGGGTAAATTTACAGTTTCTCATCCAATTACCCACTTCTGCTGCAAACAGGAGCACTGCCTAGCAGCTATGCTGTAAAATGCCTTGTGCACATACAGGGTAAAAAGGTATCTAGAATTTGTCCTGCATTTTACAAACCATTTTTGTTCATGTGTCTGCAGTAAAGGGCGTGAGGAGAAAATAGAAATCTACTTAAAACTGGTCTTAAAAGTTAACATTGTGAAGTATTTCTAGAATTACTAATCTATAAATAGCTAGGAATACCTAATGTGAGGCTTAGCAAAATACAAGACTGCATAATGGACCATGCTCCACTAACCCTACCTGTAACTTTGCAACTTTACAAAAAGGAAATGGGATTAAATCTCGCTGGTGTAAACAGCTCTAATGCTTCAGACTAAAATTGGACTGGCAGAAATTTGGTCACAACTGGGGTTCCAATGGAAGAAAATCTGTAGGAAGCAAAATAATGTACAACTGAATGCACAAATTCCATTAAGTGACACTTAACAATTAACCAGTTTCTTGGGGGTTTTTAAGAGGTTCAAATACTGAAACATAATGATGGGTTACAGTTACAGTTAAATGCTGACCAGGAAAATTACAAAGATGCAACTTGACATACGTTGGTAATTTTCAATGTACATCTAGTTTAACATACCAACATGAAACATTCATTGTATCTTCATACATATGAACGTCTGTAGATAACTTATGGAGCATAAAAAGAAAAAGGAATCAGTTATCTTTAAAATCAAAGCAGTGAAGCGGACTCAGTCTGAATAAATACTCCATTCTAACAATACTATTCCATATGACTAAAATTCACACGATTCCAGCAAACCATTCACATAATGCACCATAAGGCACACCTCTTCTTCATCCTAATGGTGCACTCAATGGCAACTCAAACAAGACATCAGTTGGTTGCCCAGAGTTAAACCTCTCCCAAAAAGGGCCTCACAGACTGTAAATGAACAGAAAACCACACCCAATATCCAGAGGCCAAGTCCACAGCATGTTAGACAGTTACTATCTAGTGGACAGCAATCCTTCACATCTTTATGGCACATGAAGCTCGACTATGTTGGGGAACAGAAGCACACTTTGGAGTTGTTTCACAACAATGCACAAGTGAGGCTGGGATTTAGGTAGTTAATTCTAAATCTTTGTCATCCCTCACTGTCAGGACCACCACTGACAGTGTCTAGAAAGAAGGAGAAAAATGTTTTAAAGTGGAGATCAGAGGAGTGCAGGCTGCCCTAGTCTGCTTCCAGACTGTAAAGATGCACCGGAAAGCATATACATACAATGTTCTATTACAGCTTGGTGGAAAAAAGTGCAGTTTACTCCTCAGAACACAAGCTGAAATGACCAAAATAAAGAAAACTTGTGTAATGAAAACAAATATTATACTGCCCAGATAGTAGAAGGAGGTCAACTTAAAGGAGAAGTAGCACCACTTGGCATTGTCCAAGCCCATCCAAAGTACATTTAGATGATTCAACTGCAGTCACACTGAAAAATACCTGTAAACATTTGTAAAATAGCATGCCAATAATTACTTATATTAATGCCTGTACAACTATCATGCTAACTTTTCTCAGTGCATGCGTTCAGTTAGGATGTCATCACAAAGTCTTGATACAAAGCCGGCTGTTAACATAAAACAATTTTTGTGATTCACTGCATGACTGACAGCAGAACTTCACCCAAAGCAATGTAAGTGATGAAGGGTGACAAATTACAACCTTCAATCTTTTAAAAACACATAATAAATGCCATTCTTTATCTTACGTACTGGGGGAGTCATCTCTACTGACTGTAAAATACAGATGCAAACTGCACAGTAAACCCCTTATGTAGTGCTGTAAATGGAAATAGCAAAATGTTTTTCTAAATTTTTATTGGAATGAGGAAAGTGATTATATTTATGGGGTCTTTCATGCATTTGAACATTTTTTTCATCATTCGAACAAATTAAATAGTAAACGGGAGTAAAAATGAAAAGATAAGTTGCCAGTGTTCTCATATGCCATATCAGGTATAGTGGGGACTGGGAATTTGCCCTTTCCTCATTGTAGTGAGATCTCAGCGTAGATGATTTTATATATATATATATATATATATATATATATATATATATATATATATATATATATATAAAATACATAATATTACACAAAAAACACTGACTTACCTGCAGATAAAGATGTTTTTATATGTAATTATAACGTTTAATGTGTTGCACCCTTTTATTTTCATACCAGTTTTCAATTGGTGTCTGGTGTCGTAATGCAATAAGCATGGAATGCAAATAATCTGCACAGTATTCTCTAATTACTGCAAATTTGTGGTTCCACACTTCAAACACGAATACCAAAAAGTCAGAAAAAACAATTTCTCAACATACACCATTGATTTTTGTGCTTGTGAAGTCTACTTATTCAAAGTATTGAGTGAAATGTTGACTAATGGATGACAGACTCAAAAGGAGGGTAACTTCTCCCACCACCTCAAAAGAGTCACTCATACCCAAAGAAAACTTTCAGTAAGTTTAATGGTAAAGCACAAACTGTACAAGTAGGGCACACACTACCTTCCAGAAGCATACTTAGAAAATCCATCTGCCAAAAGCTTCACAAAAAATTACAAAAGACAAGCACTGACAAAACACACAAAGAACAATAAGGAATGAACAAGTGCATTCGTTTTTCAAAATTTAACCATCAGGAGGAAGACAACTTATCCAAAGTGTGCAACTGATTATTAACCTGTTTACAGAGAAAACTGATTGTTCTAACTTCCAGTTTATGCTTGGACACACAGCAACAGAAAAATACACACCCCAAGTAACACAAAAGAAAAGAAAGGTCAAGTATGAATACTAGGTGGGCGTGCATAAGTCTAATGCAATGGAGTGCACTGTAAGATTGCAAATTCTACATTCCGTTTCCAAGCTTGATAACCAGTTCCTCTGTAGACCTCATTTCAAACTGACTGAGGATGGTGCTTAGCAGGACACCTCCATAGTCCTTGGCGTGGGACTGCTGTCGTCTGCCTCAGGAGTGGTAGCCATACCATCAATGTGTGTGTTCGTATGAGACCGACTTTTGGCACCATCTCCAGATCCAACGCTGGAAGCAGAATGTGTACGAGATCGAGCCAACCTGGTCATGCTAGCTGTTGGCACTGCAAAACAATGAGAGTTATTAAAAATGAAAATCCAACCAGGCTAAACAATACAACATTCTGAATCTTAACTAGCTGAACAGCAGGCACATATTGCAAAATAATTGTATTAGCATAAAAACTGCTGCTATCTAAAATATTTTTCTAGATACCAGATATGTTCTCACAGTATCACCTGATGAACAAAGACTTTTTGCTGGGTCCCTACAGCTGTATTTACCCTATCCATTAATCAGCATTTGGCATCTTTTTTCACAAGTTCCCATGCCTAGAGACTGAATGCATGCCATTATACCACACATCAACTGCTTAAGGGCGATAGTCCCCCTGTGTTCACACATAAACCCCATGTCACTAGTAAGAACTCAGCTGCAAATGAAAAATATGATTACACACCTTAAAAGTGAGCAAGTCAGATATAATTGTCCAGGTTATAATAAACCCAGCATCAAGAGGGCAGAAGGGGCTGAGAAATTGTGTTCCATTTTGAAGATAAATTGAAAAGGTAAGGATACAGTACAACGGCTTAGGAGGAAGGAGCCAGACATAATCAGGACTAGCAAAGAGACATACTGCTGGGGAATACCTGGTACATGTAAGCAAAAAGAAAATTTCAGCATATCCAAAGGCACTTTACAAAACTATGAAGGATTCAGAGCTGTAGACAAGGATGGTCTGGTAATGGATTACTGTACATTCAGTAATCCATTGAAGGTCTGACAAGTAAGTTCTAGAGGCAACTGCTCAAACAGAAGCAAGCTAAACAACCAAGCCATGGCCAGCAGGCAGAGTGTCAAAATCTAAATGACCTGAATTTTCTCCCTCTGCAAAATAAAGGAATTCTACTACAAACTATAGTAATGTGAGACTTGGTATTTCTCTGTAGCCTTAGAGGAGAAGCAGTATCCCATGCCAGAAAATTATAGGACAGTCATCTTAAAAAAAGAGCCCCATCTTCTCTTATGTCCTTGCCAGGGGTAAGTTTATGAAAAGGAAGGAGAAACGACGGAGACCTACAGTCTCCTCCAAAGGATGAAGTAAAACCTTTCCAGACTCCACACATAGGAAGGATCATAGGAAGTTACTAGGGTATTGGCCCTGAGGCCCGTGCAACCAGGGCACAAAAAAGACAAAAGCTTCTAGGAAAAGAAATCTTTGCAAGCCATCTCACATCACAGGGCCAGAGAACACACAGCAAACATACATGCTTGCCCAACAGGGTGCCTTAGATCCCCAAAACAGTGGCTCTCTAGCAGAAGAAAGCAGCCCACACCAAGGAACGCTGCCTGTCAACCAATCACAAATGAAGTGCTACTTTGCTCCCTCTCCACAGAGGAGGAAAAGAACCATCACAGCCACTGAATAGCTATGAAAACCAGTAAGAGACATCTAAAAAAAAGTATTCACAGAAAAGAAGGCACCAAGTATAGTTATAAAACATCTGGAGAAGGTTTCCCATTTAAACACAAGCTTATGATTTCCAGTAGCTTTTGATTCTTCCAGGACTCCAATGGGAGCTGGCAGATCCTGTGGGTCAGCAGCCCTGAAAAGCAGAACAAAGAGGGCTAAGCTACCTCGCACTAAGTTGGGAGGGGAACCTTGACTGGTGCAGTTGTTTCCATTGCCTTCTTAAGGACATTAGCACTCTCCCACCCAGCCTCTAAAAGAGGAGGTGGCTATTAAAATACATTCTACAACCAAATGGAACAGGAATAAATGGGAACCTCTGGAAAGAGGAACATGACATTCATACAAGATGCAAGAAACAATGGGAGGATATATGTACGTCTCCCAAAGATGCAACAAAATCTAGAAGATTTAGGATTTTTGCTTGGAAATGTTTACATAGATCTTTTTACACCCAAAGTAGACGCCAGAGAATTTTTTCTCAGGTAGACAGCAAATGTTGAAGGTGTGACAGGGAGGAAATAAGTAACTGGAAAGATATTTTCTGGGAGTGCGGTGAGTTGGCGGACTTTAAGGATTCCCTGAGGATATGCACTGTTACAGATGCTGGGTGGGGAGATGGGTGTGATGTGGGAGATGATTTTTCTGAGCTATGATACAGAATTGGAATTACCTAGGCATAGTAAGGCCTTGCTGTGTTTAATTATGGTGGCTGCCAAAAAAAGGAATTACTAGAAAATGGAAATCAAAATCTGAACTAACTATACTAGAAGTAGTGAATATAGTAACAGAAGTAAAACTGGAAATGAGACTTTTAGAAAAGGGTAAGAACAAGCTACACAGGAAAAATGGGAATTGTAGGAAGAGTACATACAGGGGAGGAATGAGGTTTAAAGGAAGGCAGAACTTAAATGAGCTATGTAATGTCTGACTGAAAATGACTGGGTAAATTATAAGTGATGTATGATGTTTTAAACTTGAAGTGTGTCAGTATGGTTTCTGATGTTAAATGTTTGCAACTAGGGTAGTGTCAGTGTGGTTTGTTTTCATTTATATAAATGTATGGTTAACTTATGTCATAAGTGATGATTTAATAAAGACGTTTCTTGTTTAAATAAAAAGGGCAGGAATTGCATAATTTATGTAATGTTGCTTAGGTTATGAGATATATAGCAATATATGTGAAGCATAATGTTTATGTTAATATAGTTTGATTACTTTTAAATGAATGTAAATTTGCATGTGTCAAAAGTGATAACTCAGTAAAGGTGTTTAAAAAAAAATAAAAAGATCCTCCCAAGAACTCAAAAAATTTGTCTCTAGAGTGCCCTACCACGGAATCTCAATTCTGAAGTGGTTTCAGTCACCGTGAATTGCTGTCAGACTCATCAGTACAGATAAAGTACAGTTGTGTACACTTACCATAAATGTAGATGTTCGAGTGTATTCACTGTTGCAGTCATCACATTAGGGTTATCTGCTTGCAGTAGCCCTCAGTCTTGGGTCCTGCGTTGGTTGCGCTCTCCTCTTCCATGACGTTAGGTAGTCAGGGTTATAAAGCATGCAACCAACGTCATTACATCAGTTTTTCTTGCCCCAGATGTCAGATGCCCCCTAATGGGAAGCAATTAAATAAAAATATGCAAGGTTATACCTCCAACAAAAAAGCAAATACACCAAAAAACTTTTAACCATAGTAAAAGAGAATAGAGGTATAGCCAAAAGAACACAGGGGGCTGGAGGGAGGGTAACCAGGACTGCAACAGTGAATACACTCGAACATCTACATTTATGGTAAGTGTACACAACTGTACTATGTTCTTCGTGTTTCACTGTTGCAGTCATCACACTTGAGTAGATTCCCAAAGCTAAGGATGGGAGGAGGAATTTAGATAGCATTAGGACCAGCTATAAGGCCCTGCAAGACTGCAGTGGCAAAACCAGCTCTGGATTTAGAGAAAATAGGCAAATGGTAATGCTTGGTGAATGTACGTACAGAACTCCAGGTAGCAGCTTCTAGGATGTCCCTGGTAGGGACACCTCTGAGAAAGGCTGTAGAGGTAGATGCAGCCCTGGTTGAGTGCAGTCTTATCCCCTGTGGGATAGGTTTTCCAAGGTGCTTATAGCAGAAATGAATGCAATGACCTATCCATTTAGAAATGGTTTGCTTTGAAATGGCCTTCCCCTCTGCCCCTGCAGCAAATGCCACCAGCAGTTGTTCAGATTTCCTTTGAGGTTTAGTCCTGTCCAAGTAAAATCTAAGTTGTCTGTGCACATCTAAGGAGTGCAGAATCCGTTCCCCTTTGTTCTGTGGATTAGAAAAGAAGGTCGGCAAATGAATGGACAGATTAAGAGCCACACTGGATACCACACCTTGGGCATGAAGGTGGGGTTGGCCCTGAGGGACACCCTGTCCACATGAAAGATGATGAAAGGCTCCACTGCCATAAGGGCCTGTAATTCAGATACCCTTCTTGCTGTAGTGATTGCTAAAAGGAAGGCGGTTTTCCAAGAAAGGAATTTTAACTCTGCAATTGCAGCTGGCTCAAAAGGAGGTAGAGTGATTTTTCCAATACAAAGTTAAGGTCCCAGGCTGGAATTGGGGCTCTCCTGGGTGGTCTTAAGTTTTTGGCCCCTCTGAGGAACTGCTTGAGCAGTGGATGAGAGAAAAGGGGTGGTTCTGTGTTGTAATGAGCTAAAATGGCTGAGGCATGAATTTTGATGGAGGAAAAAGAAAGGCCATTGTGAAGCATCTCAGTTAAGTATTGAAGAATCTGAGTTAAATTGGGCGCTGCTGTGCCCATCCCTTGAATTTGGTTCCAGGAACAGAATCTTTTCCATTTTTCAGCATATTAGGCCTCCTTGCCTTCAAAATGACATCCAACACTTGTTTACTGAGGGATGGTAACGGAGCGGTCAAGCAATTAGCCATGCTGCCAGGTTCAGGGTTTGAAGCTGAGGATGCAGAATCTGGCCCTCCTGCTGGGACAGCAGGGTAGGGGTCTGAGGCTGGTGCCATGGTGCCAGCAGTAACAGTGCGCAAAAGGGGGTACCAGTGCTGGCATGGCCAGTTTGGTGCAATCAGTATCGTCCTTGGTTTGTCCGGTTTGATCTTTAGTAGTACTTTGGAGAGGAGAGGCAGAGGAGGAAAGGCATAAACTGATAGAGTTTTCCAGTTGAAGGGCATGGGCATCCACTTTCCAAGCTTGTTTGTGTTGAGTCCTTGTGCAGAATTTATCCAATTGGTAGTTCTGGGGGGAGACAAACAGGTCTATATCTGGGTTCCCCCATTTGTTTATCAACATGTTGAAAGTCTTTGGTTCCTGTTTCCACTCGTGTGGATCCATGAGATTTCTGCTTAGTTCTTCTGCCAGTGTATTTAGCTTTCCTGGCAGGAATTGAGCCTGTAAATGCATTTGGTAGCTCAAGGCTGTGTTCCACAGAGCCATGGCTAGTCTGTAGAGGAGTATGAATGGGTCCCCCCTGCTTGTTTATGTACCACATAACAGTGGTTTTGTCCATCCTTACCATTAATTGTCCTGGAAGAATGTGGTCCTTGAAGGCTGTCAGAGCATTCTGTACAGCTAACATTTCTTTTTGATTGATATGCAGGTGCATTTGACTTGGGTTCCATTTGCCCTGAATGCACTTCCCTGCCAGGTGAGCCCCCCATGCATAATCTGATGCATCTGTTAGGGTTTGGGCGGCAGGGGGTAAAGTGAATGGTAGTCCCTTGTTCTGCTGGCAAGCCTCTGCCCACCAAAGCAACTAACTGTAGGCAAGGTATGATATGAATCATTGCTTCTAGATCCTGAGAATGTTGACACCATAGGCTTTTTAGATACCATTGTAGTTTCCTCATATGCAGTCTAGCATATGGAATTAGGAGAATGCAGGAGGCCATGAACCCCAAGGCTTGCAGTATTTGCCTTGCAGACAGCAGGGTTTTTGTGGCCATTAGTTTGAAGTAAGCTGTCAAATGAATTTGTTTCTCTGACATGAGGAAAGCCATCTGGGAAGTTGTGTTCAAGCTTGCTCCCAGGAATATAATTTCTTGACAGGGTACAAGATGCGACTTCTTTTCGTTTATGGTGTACCCCAGACAAGTTAGCACCTTTTGTACAAACGCCAGATGATTCAAAAGTATGTCCTGGCTTTCTGCCTGAATTAGACAATCGTCCAGGTATGGGTATATTTGAATATTTCTTTGCCTGCAAAATGCAATGACTGGAGCTAGGCACTTTGTGAATACCCTGGGTGCAGTAGATAAGCCAAAGGGCAGTGCAGAGAACTGATAGTGCATGTAACCTGCTTTGAAGCGTGGGCATCTTCTGCAAGATTCCCTGATTGGGATGTGCAGGTAGGCTTCCTTTAAATCCAGTGTTGCCAACCAGGTATCCTTGCCTAGCATAGGAAGCAACTGGTGAAGGAGTTAGCATCTTGAATTTTGGGATCACCAAAAAGGTGTTTAGGATAGAAAGGTCCAGGATGGGATGCCATGAGTTACATTTTCTGGGTACCAGTAAAAGTCTCAAGTAGAAATGTTGTCCCTTTTCCTCTTCTGGTACAGTTTGAGTAGCCCTTATGTTTGAGAGAGAGAGTCTGCCCACTGATTTGGGGGTAGATCTGGCCAACCATTTGGGATTGGTAATGTGTGAAAATGAAATCTGTATCCTTGGGAAACTATATTTAAAACCCATTTGTCCCGGGTAATATGTTCCCAGTTTTTTGTCTGCAGAGCAATTTTTCCCCATAAAGGAGCAGTCATTTGAGAAGGGCTTGGAAGTTTTAAAGTTAAGTCATTGAGACAGTTTACCATAGGGGAGAGTCTTACTACTCCCTGATTTGGAAGTGGGAGCCCCCCACTGCTTAATCTTGTGCGTATCTTGGGACTGAAGCCTGGGTGTTCTGCTGGTTCTGGGTTTGGACTGAGAAAGGCTGGAAGAGGCAGGAAAGGACCAATTCTTAGTGGGCCAATGCCTAATAAATCTTGGAGGTTGTACCTGTAGGAAATCTTTAACAATTTGCATAGATTTAGCTTTTTCCTCCATCCTTTTCAGTACTACTTCTGCTTTGTTGCCAAACAGGCAGTCCTGATTTAAGGGAAAATCCAGCAATTTAGTTTTAACATGATCTGGCAAAGATGGCTCCTTAAGCTAAGCATGCCTTCTAAGTACAGACCCAGCGACAGCAGCCCTGCAAGATGCCTCTAGTGAATCAAAACCACACTGCAAAGTATGTTTTCCAACTTGTTCAGCAGAATGCATTAAAGCTTGTAAATCCTTATTTTCAGCACAGTAAGGAATCATCATTTTCTGTTTAAGCAATCCAATAATATGCTGCTGATACTTTAACATATGAAACTGGCAGTTTAACGCCCTAATGGCCAAGGTTGCAGAAGTGTATACCTTCTTACCCCATCTATCCAGCATCCTGGAGTCTCTATCAGAAGGGGTAGGATTCTTGGCAGTAGAAGCCTTAATGCCCTTGGGTCCTTGTGAAATAGTCTCTGGATCTGCAATAGGATTTTTAAAAAGGAACTTGTTAAAGTCAGGAACCCTGTAATATCCATCAGGTTTTCTGGGAGCAGGAGGTAAAGAATCAGGGACCAAGCTAGATTCCGAAAAGGCATCATCAACAATGTCCAGTACGGGGAGGATAGCTAAAGGCCTGTGTTGGGGCAGGAGTAAGAAATCCCTAAGCCTCTTTTTAGAATTAGAGTAATCCTGGCTTTCCCAGCGGAAATGCTCCCTAAGAGTATAGGTAGAGAAGGGTAAATCCTGGTCATCAGAGGATACAGAAATTTCAGAATCCTGATCAGAGGTATCATAGGCAAATTCAGTCCTAGGTCTCTTAGAGGGGGAAGGTTGGATTCCCCTGATTAAAGTAATAGGGTCTTCAGCCATTCTTATCATTTGTTGTTTAGGCATAGAGGCCTGACTATGCGGTCTGGGCGTCATTATTTTAGGCATGGTTCGAGTTTTAGCCCTTGAAGAAGATGGCGTTGGTTTAATATGCAAGTCAGTAGGCCTGAATACACCCTCAGAAGCCGGTGCCTGCACAGCGGCTCCGGACCCATCTAAGGTAGAGACATCCACAGGTTCCACAGTTGAAGCATCTCGCTGCATACCGAACTCCGAATGGGTCTCAGTAGAGGCCTGCAAATCTGAAGTAGCGGGTATCAGGGGCTGCGAAAGCGCCTCACTGAGTACCGGCGAACTGGCGACTAGCTTAGCAAAAGCGTAATCGGCAGCTTTGGACCTAGGCGGCCTGTCTCTGTCTTTATCTTTGCGTTTTTTTGGAATGTCGGTAGTCGGATTGCTTACTGAAAACATATCTGGATAATTGAACAGAGTACCAAAATATTTCGAAGCGTAAATATACCGATGACGAATAGTTTGCTGTTTAAATAAGGCACAAACCGACAGCGAGGTACGTAGTGGTCAGGGCCTAGGCAAGGAATACAGTACGAATGAAAATCTTTATGAGGTATTTGCCTTCCACAAGAAATACAATTACTGACTTTTAATGACATCGGTTTAGAGCAAGAAAAAGTTTCCCCAATGGGGTACTTAGCTTTAGTTGAAGACTTCGGTTCTGAAACTCGAAAATTAAAATTTCAGGAGTCGGACAACCGGCACTTGTGAACTATTTCTGCTTCGGGCACCACACGGCAAGAAAGACTGGTATAATGGCGTCGGCTGCATGTTTTATACCCCTGACTACCTGACATCATGGAAGAGGAGACAGCAACCGATGCAGGACTCAAGACTTTGATAATCAGGCCGACTGAGGGCTATTGTAAGCAGATAACCCTAATGTGATGACTGCAACAGTGAAACATGAAGAACATCTGTTGTGGGAATCAACTCCATAAGCCCAGCTTTCTGGAAAAATAAGAGCTCCCTGCATGAAGAGGGGCAGATATGTGCCCCCTGCTCACCAACAAGCCATTAGGAATAAAACAAGCAAGGAAAATCAGGCCAATTAACAGACATCCTGAATGGTATGGCCCTAGCCTGGCCACAGGTAGAATGAACTGAAGTCCAAATCCCATTGCACTCCACCCTCCCCCACCCCCGTGCACCAAATGCAAATCTTCCAGGAAAACGTAAGCAGCATGGAAGAGATGACTTACTCAGGTCCTGCAAAAATACAGTAAACCCAGGGTTTCAAAAATCCATTGCATCAAAAGGTCATAAACGGTTTAAGACGCAAAGGCTCCTCCCCTCATACCTAGAGCCTCACCATCTAGTGCACAGGAAGGCAAGGCATCAAAGACAGGGAGCAGCCTCTTAGTAAAGGCAACACAGGCTTTAGGAACCCAGGTTGCTTCCATACCAAAGGAGGAAGTATGGATATCCTAAAGAAAAGTATACCCAGCATACCAAGCAAAAAATGCCAACCCAGAATGGACAGCCCTCATGAGTGGAGAACTCGGAAAGTCCCCACAACCAAAGACCACCTTCTCCAAGACAGCCAAATGAGGACACAAGGGATCCAATGGTAAAATCTTCAGGCAACAAGGATCCTACACAGAGTAACATTAAGACCCTATCTGGAAGGGATGGGCAGAAAAGAAGAGTTTTAAGCAGGCTCCTGCCAGCAGCCCATAACAAAAAAAGCTCTGATCAGCACCATTAAACCAAATGGGGAGTGAAAATCCAACCAGTAATGAATTAAATACACACTGCCCTCACCCCAAGTAAAGTGAGCAAAAATTCCAGGGGCATTCTTCTTGGGAGATGGGGTGGGGGGAAGAGTCCAACACCCTGGAAACAAGAAATGGAAACTACAAGCTAAAGAGACAAGCAGAATTCTTATCACAGGACATAAAGTCTGTCCAGCTTCTCTAAGGTAGAGAGTATGGGCTTGCACCTCTGACAAAAAACAAGGAGGGAAGGAATACAGATGAGAAACTAGGTGAAGCAGAGGGATTCAGCACCCATTTCCAATAATCAGAAGGCTACCCCCCCCCCCAGAAAGAGACCCCAAAGAAGTTACAGACAGGGAGCTGGACAAAAAAAATCTTAAGACCAAAGTAGACCCTGAGTCAGTGACAAGTAGGATATAACTGGACATGCACTTAAAGCTTCTGTGGGGTCTCCTGTGTATCAGTAATATCTAAGGTAATGAAGACACAAACTCATCCCAGCCCCTCAAAGTGACCTGACTAGTCTAATCTTCTCAAAGAATTATCAAAGCAGTAGGCTGTCCTGGTCATCCCCCCAGTTTAATTTCTCCAAGTATTCTGGGTTTGTAATACCATGGGGGAGTGGACCCCATGCTTAAGTCAGGGTACAATTAGAGTTCATGTAATTTGTATTCTTACAGTCTGATGTTAGCCAAGAGTGCTCTTCTGAGCACCCACAATATTCCCAGAATTACCTCCTTCTGCGATTAATATGGGGTTACATGTACTGGTAGCATATCAGACAGTAAATTCTTTATTAGACCTGCTGCTTCAACTACTACTGGAACTGTTTGGGTAACTTGCACATTGCTCTATGTCTCCTGTTGAGAGATCCAGATCCAAAACATGGGCTTTTCCTATCTCTCTCACCAATGCATCCACACATATGGACAGTGATAAAAAGTGAGGCTCTGCCGGCATTGTCAGCTGACAGGGTGAAGTAGAGATACTCTCTGATCCCAGAGTTAGTCTCAAGAGAGGCCAGGAATGTCACCATTGAACAGGCCTTTAACCTGGACGGTAAGAAAATAGTTGAGGGCCTTAAGTCCCAGCATAACAGGACACCTCTTTGCAAGCCCTATTCATCTCTTGAGCCATCTTATCTACCAGACGAGACTCTGGAAATGCTGAATATCTGTTTTGGAGTGTATGACAAGGTACTGCTCCGGCTATTAATACAGTGGCCTTCCTGGGGACTGCAACAGACAGGGTTCCTACAGATTTCTGGGATAGTGTCAAGGACAGCTATAAAGACAGGACTACCAGAGACTCCCAGTGATGACATACAGCAGAAAGATTCAACAAGCAAACCTAAATGAGCCATGTAATGTAACCATTATTTGTCACACAGGTTAACCGTTCAAGGGCTAGCAAGCTTTTACTCCGTATCTTAAGAAACAGCTTCTCCCAAAGAATCCTCTGCAAAGCCAGCCAGGGAACAAGTCCACATTCTCCTGGCTCACCCAAAAGGAGTCTAGTCAGATGTCTATGTGCAAGCATGTATGCACCAAAAAAGATATACAAAAATAAAATCTAACATCTGCAACTCAAGCTCTCAACAAGAAACAAATGCCCTACTGTACATGCCCGATCACTGACTCACCTTGTCACTTCTCTGCCTACGAAGATCCATCTAGCTGAAAAGACTATCGGAACCCTGTCCATCACAGGACATGACCAGTCTCTCTAGCTTCTCTAAGTAAAAGTAGCAGTAGTTTAGTTTTCAGTACAAGTGATCCTAGAAAACTCAATCATGACGATCAGTATTCCTAAATCCATGATCTGATGATGCAAGGGGCTGTTCTCAGTAAAACAAAGTGGGTGGAACTTGGGTTAAGCTGACCAACTACTAAAAATCAGCATTAACTCTCCTAGAGCACAGCCTCAGGTGGGAAGATGGGGTGCAACTCTGTCAAGCCTCAAGTTTCCTAGAGAAATAAAGAACCCTGGTCGTTTGGTAAAATTTTCATTCTTGACAGACTAGAGACATTGCAGATAATATGCCTCTACCTCCAAAAAGCCACAACCCAGTCAGTTCTCTATCCATAATCTCAAATAAAACTCAGCGCAAATCACTAATCAAGGGAATTAATTCCATAAACTATGAAGAGCTTTCTTCCCATATTCTTATTAAATCTGGAAATACATACAGAGAATATCCAAAAGTCATACATATAAAAATACAATGTTTTACTGGTAAAAGGCTCAAGATCCCAAATATGCCAGCATCAAAACAGACAGGAACAAGGAATGTGTGTACACAAGTACTCAAGGAATGACAACGCATGCAAAATGATCATGGGTATATATCCATCTACAAGCACCTGCACTTCTGGAAAGTGAATTTTAAATCAGTGGAAAGAATAAATCCACCCACAGACAATGATTGATGATGGCTCTATTGTTGCCTGTTAAAAGTACAGTTACTGCTGCATTTACTTGTACATGTTGAACCTTCTCTTCCTGGACAGCCCCTATAAAAATGGGTTAATATCCAGTATCATAATCCCAGTAAAAAATGGCTGAATGCATGCAAGCATGCATACAATTTTCTAGAGATGCATAAACATTTCCAAGACCTTATTTTTGGAGACTAACTGTTCTCAGCCCTATCCAAACCCACCCTGTGGTCTATCAAGTACTTTTGTTCCCCTAACCTACTGGCCACTAGTATGTAGCTGGAGTTGACAGATGGCCACCACAGGGTCCATCTTCCACACAAGATGAATGAAGGGCATAAGCTGCATTGTCATTGCGGACACGGTGCGTAAATATCATAAGGCCTAAAACAATGACACTAGATGGTTGCTTGTTTGGATATCCACTCCACTACTGGGCCACCATTACCAACGACCGCTGGGTCCTCAACATAGTGTCCCAGGGAGGTAGATTTTCTTTCCACACTCTTCCAACCCCAAAAGAGTTCAAATGCATTAACTCTTGTAACTCTTTAGATTCTGCACAAGCAGGAAAGGAAGACACTTTTTGTTTGAGGAGTTACATGGTATACTTTTTTACCTCATCTGTCTAATGCTCGGGAATCCCTATCTGAGGGGGTGGGATTCTTAGCATAGATTGCTTTAATTTCTTTGGGCCCTTGAAAAATTACCTCAGGGTCAGCAGTAGAGTTTTTGAAAATAAATTTGTGTGAGTCAGGGACTCTGTAATACTGGTCAGGTTTTCTGGGTGCAGGAGGGAGGGTGTCAGGAGTCAAACTAGACTCCAGAAAAACATCATCCACAACATCCAGGACTGGGGGAATGGCCAGGGGTCTGTGCTGTGGAAGATCCAATAATTCTCTGAGTCTATTTTTAGACTGAGGGCAGTCCTGACATTCCCATTGGAAATGCTCCCTTAAGGTATGAAGGGTTTCCCCAAAGGAATAGTCCATCGGTGGAGAGGCTGAAGGAATGGATTCCTCTGCATCAGAATCCTCATAAGCAGAGAGGGGTTGCATGTCTTCATATCCAGATGCATCAGAGTCATCAGACTCCTGTTCCGACAAAACTACTGGGGACAGATCTCTTTTCCTTTTGGAAGGGGTAGCTTGGCTTCCCCCGATCAGCATGATATGGTCTTCTGCCATTTGAAGCATATGAGACTGAGGCAAGGAAGCAGGTGCCTGAGATTGGGTTGTCTGTTCCTTGGGTGTGGTTCGTACCCTGGGCCGTAGAAACTCGGTAATTTTTGAAAAAACAGCAGACGTGAAAAGTCGTCGGTTTGTGATGGGAATCGGTAGTGCAAAGTACTTCCTTGGAAGCTGGTGCCTGCTCAGCGGCTCCAGACCCATCAAACGTGAAACAACCACAGGATCCTTAGTCGAAGAGTTTTGCGGCATACCGGACTCCAAAAGGGCCTTGGTAGTGGCCTGCGAATCCACAGAAGCGGGCATCAGGGGCTGTGAAAGCCCCTCACTGAGAACCTGAGAATTGATGACTAGCTTAACGGAAGCATCTTCGGTAAGTTTGGACCTGTGCGGTCTGTCTTTATCCTTAAGTATTTTCAGAAGATCTGCTGTCGGATGGCTTACTGAAGCCATACTGGAATGTGATGACTGCAACAGTGAAACACGAAGAATATCAGTATCAAAGAACAGAGATAACTCAAAATTGCACATAAGAGTTGTTAAACAATGTAACCCCTTGGAAGGAGCAAAAGTAGAGAGTCCACTTACTTTTACAACTTCCTTATACTGGGCTTTAATGATGTGCTGAAAAGGGATATATCAGACTTCTGGTAACTGGTGGAACTAGAGTAACCATACAGTTATAGTGAGTGAAATCTGGATGGGGCTTGCTGGAAGAATGGGACAGTTGGGTCCTAAATGGCTAAAGACAAAGGACTCGCCAGAAGATGAAGTATGATCAAGGGGAGCCTGACTTGTCAAGGCCTAAACCAAGTTATGAGAAGGATGGAGGACTTGGGTTGTTTGGCTTTCTAAATTAACATTCAGATCAAAAGAATTTGAAGAAAAATGCATAAATCAATTCTGGGGGGCCATTTCTGGATGACAACATTCCTAGGATGTTCCCCTGGGGTGGGGGTCCAGGAAAAGTTACTACAATTTACATTGGTAAAGAATGCAAATTAAGAACAGCATAGCTTTCCCCAGTAATGAAGCAACGTCTGCACTACTGACTGATGCCTCAGAAGAAACTTAGGCTGCCATGCCAAGGGAGTTTGACTCCCAGGAGTAAGCTTTACTATCAGAAACCGAAACAGTCCGCTCCCAAATCCTCAATGCTTCTGAAAAAAGGATGGAGGACAGAATTTACCCTACTTGCTGATAAACAAATTACTGCTGGGTTGTCAATGTGGCTGGCAAGTGCACCTTGGGGGTACGAAGTCCTGAAAGGCTAGGAAAGGTGAGAAGTACTGGTCAAACACCTCCAGAAATTTATAAGCCATATACCTTAGACTATACACCCTTCAATGCCACACTTCAGCACTGGGCAGAAATATCCCTGGTGACAGCCAGTACAGGGGTTGGGATCAGAAAGGGGCTGCCCACAGTGAGGCTCAGCATATGCACCCACCACCGAGATTAATTCTGCAAACTATGCAGTCACAGGTCTGATACCTGAAGACCACTGAGCTCAATGTCCACTGAAGTATTCACATATAAAAGCTTGTGAGGGGTTCAGCAGGAACAGGTGGCACCATCAACCTCATAGTCCTGAGGCAAAGGCCATTTATTCTGTGCTGTAAATTAATGTCTTGTACAAGAGACTGATGGAGGGTTCCCGTCCATAAGTAAGCTGGCCTTGCATAAGCTATGTCCAGGATACAGCCTACAAATGTGAGCAGCTAGGCTGGCTCTGTGACAAAAGGGAAATACTGCCAGCCCAGATATCTGGAATTTTGTAAATAATCATAAGTCATTTGCGAATATCAACATGATTCAAATGCTTGTCTTACAAATGTAAGAGAACTACTAGTTATGTGTAAATATTAAACTACAGGTATAGAAGTGCGTGTTGAACAGGGTTTGTACAGTACTGAGCTTCAAGGATGTGTCCAGTGTAACCCTACTGGAAAATAACAGAACTATATATAAACAATATACCTGAGCAAATGTATATGTTTTAACAGTATAACCTAGAACATACAAGTTAACTTGCAAAACTTCAAGAAAATAAGTTGAAATTAAATTGTTTTACAATAGTGCTATAAACGTTATCTCTCCGTTTCAGTTCAGTAACAGACACAATGACTAGAGCTAGACGTTTTTGTATTGTTTTGGAAGAGAAGCAATTACTAGGTTTGAGATCCAGAAGTGTTTTATTGTTTTATGACTTTCTAGCAGCTGCAGGGCTCTGAGCAAACATCTGAAGGCTATGTATTTTTCATACAGATATGTTAAATTCTGTTAGCTTCTGACAATGGGGGGGGGGGGGGTTAAGTTTGGGAACTAAAAGTCAGGTGACAGTGATGTCATCCCAACCAACCTAGCAGTAATATTTTATATTAATTTAAGAACTTTCTGAGATGGAGACTGTACATTTTGTATTTTGTCTTGGACCTAACAAGAACATCCATTCATCACCACCTTCTGCACTTGCCTTGCTGTAAGTTAGTTTTTAGGGCATAGTACTCTTTTAGAAACAGACAGAAATATAGCAAAGTACAGCTTAGATGTTTTCTTTATTTGAGACTGTCCTGCAATGTTATTTTAAATATTTCCTGTGATTTTGAACTCTGACGTAACTGATAACTTACTGAGTATTGTCTTGTTCTTTTACTATTTATTATTAAATATATGTAAAATAGAAGTTATGTACTCACCATAACGTTCCATCTGAGTAGGTAACTTCATTTGTCAGCAACTTGTGGGTTAAGTATCTGATCCGGATCCGAGCTGGCAGCATACCAAGCTAAAGATCCAAGCTCCAAGCTCCACCCTTTTACCCATACTACCCTGCAACCTCTTTCAAATCCTCAGATCGCGTTTGCCACCTGCACAAACAACAAAACAAACTAACACCCTGAGAAAACCTGACTCGGAGACAAACAAAACTCCAGCATCCAAACCTCGAGTTCGGCTAAATAACTATTCAGGTTAGGGGGAAGGAGGGGGGGGGGCGGTTGCTGACAAATGAAGTTACCTACTCAGATGGAACGTTATGGTGAGTACATAACTTCTATATCTGAAGTAGTTAACTTCATCTGATCAGCAACCTGTGGGACAGAGCCCCAGCTACCCAAAATCTTGGGAGGTCCTCAAGGAAGAATATTCCATAGGACTGCAGAGCCAAAAGCAGCTCTTCCTCTAGACACCAAATCTAGCTTAAAATGAGAAATAAAGGTGTGAGGGGATGCCCAGGTAGCCACTGAACAAATGCCATCCAGGGAAACTCTAGACCAGAATGCAGCAGACGTTACCATAGAACGCGTAGAATGAGCATGAACTCCCATTGGTTCTGGCAAGCCAGATTCTCTATAAGCTAAGAGAATACAACTCTAAATCCATCTGGCGAGAGTTATTTAGAAATCGGTTTCCCTAGAAAAGGTTTTGCAAAGGAGACGAAAAGTTGGTCAGATTTATGAAAGACAGCCGTCCTGTGTAAATAAAAACGTAACTGTCTGTGAACATCCAGTCAATGAAGTTTATACTCCCACTTGCTCTGGTAATCCTCCTCCAGAGGGGAGCAGTCGGGCAACCCCTCCAGGCTGCTGCCCGGGTCCGTCGGAAAAGGGTTCCCGTGACCCGAAGTTTTTCGGATCCCCACTGCCTCTGGGCCGGTGTCCACCTTGTCCCCCTCTGCCTCTGGGGGAGAAGGAGTCTTTTGTGTTCCGGGCCTGCTGAGATTTCGGGAACCATATCTTCTTCTGCCCTCGCTGGTTCCTGGAGAAGGACCTTTGAGGGGTAGAGAAGCAGATTCCAATGGCTGACAGCATTTTCCTGTCTTTCTCGCTCTGGACCAGCGTCTCGCAAATGGTCTTCCCGAACAGGGAAGACCTGTCAAAGGGTGCATTCACGAAGGACGCCTTGAAAGGTTCTGAGAAATCGCAAAACCGAAGTCAGGCATGACGCCTTAAGGCGATACCAGACCTGCTAGCTCTAGCGGCTCCTTTCATGGCGTGGGAGAGTAGCCGCATAGATGTATTTGACACTGATTTGAAAGTGGCCATACGTGCCGAGAAAGTCTGTTTATCCTCGGCCGACATGGATTCTGGGGGAGACTCAGCGTACTCTTTAACCAGGTCCCACTGCAGTCTAATAACATGGGCCAAGTAATTCAGTGTCCTAATAGAGAAGGTAGCTGAAGAAAACATCCGTTTCCAATACGGTCCATTGCCCGTGACTCCTTCTCGGGGGGGATGGACTGAGGAACTGTCCTGAGCTAGGTCCTTTTTGATGGCCGCTGCCGCCGCCACTACCACCATGGCATCTACAGGGAACCCCTTGCTCCATGAAGCTTTGTCTGTAGAGGGGCTCAAAATCTTGTCGGGCCTCCTGGGGATAGGCTCTACAGTGTCCAGTTCCTTCCACACCCTGGTGGTAATCAGGTCAACCAGACGGTCAGCCAGGGGGGACACCTAAGAGGTAGATGGGAATGTGTCGAACGCCTCCAGGAATACCGACTCGTCCGAGGAAGGCTTTTTGGTGGACCCCCCCCTTTGGCGGAGTATTTCCATAATGTGTCCGAAGGAGACGTCATCGGGGGGTGACTTGGGGTAACCTTCCCCTTCCTCCAAATCAGTATCCTCAGTAAGGGACTCAGGGGAGTCAAAGTGCCTCCTTTTGCACAGGTGTTTGTGAGGAATCTCCTTGGGGGGACTGTCCGTGGGGGGCTCACCAATGGATTAGTGTTCCTCCAGGGGAACTGGCTGGGGAGTCAGTGACATAGGCTGTCCCTGGGACTGGATAATGGAGGACAAACTGAGCTGCAAGGGAGCGGGGGCAGATCCTTGGGACAGAGAGAGGGGTCTCGATCCTCTAGACAGAACCCTCTCCACAACATCAAATACCGAAGGGGAACCGGCCTCTCAGACAGCTGCCCGGCATCCTCGGATCCGACAAAGGGATTGGAGTCAGAGCCGAAGCGCTTGGATCCGAGTGGACGGTGTGCTCCAACCGCAACGGAGCCAAAGACACACTCGCCTCCTCGGATCCAATGCCCGGCTCGCAGCTCCGAAAGCTCGGAGCCGAAAAGGGATCAGATAGGTTCGAGGGCATGGCCGGCGTCGAGGTAGTGATAACCATCGGCACCGAATCCCTGACTCCGAGGCTCCTCAGATCCGAAGACTCTGAAACCCGGTAGTGGATCAGAGAAGGAGCTATCAGGGCAAACAGTGGAGCTGAACCCCCCCCCCCGGGGGGGCAGCAACACTCCCATCTGCAGTTGAGTCTGTAAAAAGCAATGCATCATCCAGTCCATATCTGCCTCCAAGAGGCTTCTAGTAGATCTGGACGAGGTAGCCGAATCCGGTCGGGAGGGCCGACGCAATGACCTCGAAGATGGTCGGTCCTCCTCCTCTGGCTCTGGAGAAAAGCGTGGAGAAAGTACAGTTTTGTACCCACCATAAATGTAGATGCCCGATAGGTATGCATCTGCAGTCATCACATATGGGTTGTCCTGCCTCAGGCAGCCCTTCGGTCGGCCGGATTCCAAAGTCTGGGTCCGGCGTCGGCTGATGTCACCCATTCCCCGACGTCACAGCGCCTGGGGTATAAAAGCGTCAGCCGACGCCATCTTCCTCAGTTTTTCTTGCCCCAGATGCCAGGTGCCCTCTTGGAAGGCTAAATTTGGAAAAATGCAATAAAAAATCCAAACATTTGCAAATATATATATATATATATAAACAAATACACCATAATAGATCCCCCCAGCTAGCTAATAGAGAGATAAGCACCCTAGGAATACCACAGAGGGGAAGGAGGGAGGGTAAATCTGACTGCAGATGCATACCTATTGGACATCTACATTTATGGTAGGTACAAAACTGTACTATGTCCTTCAAGGATGCATCTGCAGTCATCACATATGGGTAGAATACCATAGCCAATCTGGGGGTGGAGGTACTAGGAAAAGGATGGTGTAGCTAAGATACCCTGCAGGACAGCCGTAGCAAAGCCTGCTCTGGATCTGGAATATAAAGGTAAATTGTAATGCTTGGCAAAAGTATGCACGGAGCTCCATGTGGCAGCTTCTAAAATGTCTTTTGTAGCCACCCCTCTTAAGAAGGCTGTGGAGGTGGCTGTGGCTCTCGTACAATGAGGTCTAATGTTAGCTGGTACAGTCTTTCCATGAAATGAATAACAAAAGTGGATGCAATTTCCTATCCATTTTGAAATTGTCTGTTTGTCAATTGCTTTTCCTTGAGCACCAGCAGCATATGCTACTAGCAGCTGGTCAGTTTTCCTGAAACCTTTAGTTCTGTCCAAGTAGTAGCGCAACTGTCTGTGAATGTCCAGGGTGTGCGGCAGTTTCTCCCCTTTGTTTTGTGGATTTGGGAAGAAGGTAGGCAAGTGAATGGCTTGATTCAATGAAACCCTGGATACCACCTTTGGCATAAAAGTAGGATTAGTTCTTAATGAAACTCTGTCCTTGTGAAAAATAATAAATGGCTGAACTGCCATCAGGGCCTGCAATTCCGAAACCCTTCTTGCTGAGGTTATTGCCAGAAGAAAAGCAGTCTTCCATGAAAGGTACTGTAGATCTGCAGATGCTGCTGGTTCAAATGGAGGCAGTGTTAGTTTTTCCAACACGTAGTTAAGGTCCCATGCAGGTACAGGTGGTTTCCTAGGAGGTTTGATGTTTTTAATTCCTCTTAGAAACTGTCTTAGGAGAGGATGAGAAAAGACAGGTGGATCAGTATTGTACTCTGCTGAAATTGCTGAAGCATGAATCTTAATAGAAGAGTAAGACAGCCCATTGTGGAACATTTCTGCCAAATATTCCAGGATATGTGCCATGTTCATCATTGTCGCATCTAGGCCCTTTGTGGTGTTCCAGATGAGAAATCTTTTCCATTTTGCTGAATATGCCTTCCCTGTGGAAGGGCGGCGAGCTTCCATAATAATATTCTTCACTCTCTGGGATAGCTTATCCTGAGGAGGAGTCAAGGTATTCTCCACACTGTTAGTTGCAATGTTTTCAGGTTGGAATGTAGAGTTTTGTATCTGTGCTGTGTCAGTAGAAGTGGCCATAGAGGTAGGGGCCATAGTTTCGTACGTGACATGCTCCTTAGCAGTGGGTACCAGTGCTGTCTTGGCCAGTCCGGAGCTATCAGAATCACTTTTGGCTGCTCTGCCCTGATCTTCAGTAACACCTTGGTCATTAATGGGATAGGAGGAAATGCATACACTGTCAGATTTCTCCAGCTGAAAGAGAGGGCGTCCACTTTCCACGCTTGTGGGTGGTATGTCCTTGAGCAGAATTTCTTCAGTTGATGATTGTGGGGGGATGCAAATAGATCTATGTCCGGGCTCCCCCAAGATTGTGTTATCAGTTGAAAAATATCTGGGTGCAGCATCCATTCGTGTGCATCCATGATATTTCTGCTTAGGCTGTCCGCCAGTGTATTGTCCTTTCCTGGCACAAACTGAGCTTGTAGCTGTATATTGAGTTTCAAGGAAAGATCCCATAGATTCATTGCCAGTCTGCAAAGAGGGTAAGAATGGGTACCTCCTTGTTTATGTACCACATAACTGTGGTGTTGTCTGTCCTTATTAGCAGATGGCCTTGATGCAGAAATAGTTTGAAGGCCTCGATTGCATGTATCACTGCTAGCATTTCTTTTTAATTTATGTGCATGCGTAGCTCCTTTCATGACCACTGTCCTTGGATACCTCTGCCCTCCATGTGTGCTCCCCAACCTAGGTCTGAAGCGTCTGTTGTAATAGTTTGGGAGGTTTTTGGCTTTGTGAGGGGCAACCCTATGTTGGACTGGCTGGCCTGAGCCCACCACAGAAATTCCTTGTGAAGGCATGGAATGAGTGGGATTAAAGTTTCCAAACTGTGACTGTGCTGAGTCCATAAACTCCTTAGGTACCACTGTAGCTTTCTCATATGTAGCCTTGCTTGTGGAATCAAAATAATACAGGATGCCATGAAACCCAGGGCCTGCAGGATTTTCCTTACAGTCAGTTGGGTTTGTCTTGTCAGATTCTTGAAGTAATCCGGTAGTTGACTTTGTTTTTCTTCTGTGAGATAAGCCATTTGGGTGGTTGTATCTAGATCCGCACCCAGAAAGGTTATTCTTTGGGATGGAACAAGTCTTGATTTGTGCATGTTGACTTTATATCCCAAGGCCTGAAGAAGATTGATGGCATAATTTAAGTCCTTTATCAAAGTTTGTTGGTTGTGCGCTTGTATAAGGCAGTCGTCCAGATATGGGTAGATTTGAATCCCCTGGAGTCTGCAGTGTGCTATTACTGATGCCAGGCATTTCGTGAATACTCTGGGTGCAGTAGATAAGCCAAAGGGCAATGCTGAGAATTGATAATGCTCTGACCCTGCAAGAAATCTGATGCATCTTCTGCAACTTTGTCTGATAGGGACATGCAGGTATGCCTCCTTGAGGTCTAGAATAGCCAGCCAAGACCCCTTGCCCAGCATGGGAAGGAGTTGCTGTAGAGTAAGCATTTTGAATTTTTGCACAATGAGATAAGTATTCAGTACGGACAAGTCGAGAATTGGTCTCCATTGATGCTCTTTTCTTGGAACAAGGAATAGCCTGGAGTAAAATCCTTGGCCTTGTTCTGAAATAGGAACTTTTTCTATGGCTTTCATTTGTAGCAAATTTGAGATTTGTTTCAAAGCCTCTGCCCTTTGATTTGGTGGCAGACCTGGCATGCCTTTTCTTTTTGGCAATGGAAATGGAACCTGTATCCGTTGTCTATTATTTGGAGTGTCCATTTGTCTCTTGTAATGTTGTGCCAATTTCTTGAGAATAAAGAAAGCTTTCCGCCCAAAGGTGCTTCTAATTGAGCCCTGGTTGGCAGAGTCCAAGCAAAGTCATTGAGTTTGTCCTTGTGCAGCAGTTGCAGGTCCTGAACTGCCTGTCTGGATTGGAGGTTGCCATTGACGGCCTCTGTAGGAGCCCCTAGCTTGCCCTCTACCTCTGACACGCCTGTTCCTGCCCCTTTGAAATCTTTCTGTGTCCGGAAAGGACCAATTCTTGGAAGGCCAGTTTCTGCTGAATCTAGGCGGTTGGACTTGAAGAAAATCCTTAACTGTTTGTACAGATTTTGCCTTTTCCTCAAATTTCTTTAGGACGTCTTGAGCAGTGGAACCAAATAACTTTTGTTTTTCCAATGGAGCATCCAAAAGCTTAGCTTTAACATGTTCTGGCAGAGATTGTTCCTTCAGCCAAGCATGCCTGCGTAAGACAACACCTGTCATTGCTGACCTACATGAAGCTTCCAATGCATCATAACCACACTGCAAGAAGTGGTTGCTAACCTGCTGGGAGTTATGTACCAGATCCTGAAGGGATTTACGGTCAAGGGGTTCAGAAGAAGACAATTTCTTATGCATTTCTTCTAATAAATACTCTTGATACTGTATCATGTGAAATTGACAATTTAATGCCCTCATAGCAAGAGTGGCAGAAGTATACACTTTTTTACCCCATCTCTCTAATGCCCTGGACTCCTTTGCAGAGGGAAGTGGGTTTTTAGTAGTAACAGCTGCAACCCCTTTAGGGCCCTGTGAAATAGTTTCAGGGTCAGCAGAGTGGGCCTTATAAAGGAAATTATGTGTGTCTGGGACCCTGTAATACCTATCGGGCTTAACAGGGGCCGGAGAGTGTCAGGAGTCATACTAGAGTCAGAATATACATCATCAATCACATTTAAAACAGGAGGAATAGCCAAAGGTCTATGCTGAGGTAAATGAAGAAAAGTTCTTAGTCTTTTCCTGGAATCAGAATATTCCTGGCCCTGCCATTTGAAATGCACTCTCATAGTGTGAAGGGTCTCCCCAAAAGAAAGCTCTTCAGGAGGGGAGGCCGAGGGAATAGATTCCTCTGCATCCGAATCCTCGTAGGCCGAATAAGCCTCCTCCTGGTAGTATGAGTGATCCGAGCCCACAGAGGCCTCCTCTGAGGAAAGGGAATCAGGAGGATCCATCCTGGGCCTTTTGTCTAGAGGGGGTTTGGAGCCCCTGTCCGGATGAGGCTGAGAGCCCCTAATTAAGGAGATAAGGTCCTCTGCTAAGGTTAGAATCTGTGAACTAGAAGAAGGACCCTGAGTAATAACTCTGGGAGGCATGGCTTTAGTGTGTTTTGCTGCTTTAGCCCTGGTGAAGGCCTTAATAGACATGGATGCAGGAGGCCTGGCTGCACCACGTGCTGGTGTAGCTTTGTCTAAAGGTATGGTGTCGGAGGATTCCAGTACACCAGTTTCAGAAGGCAATTCTGTAACCGACTCGGTAGAAGCCTCCGGGGCCGAGGCTGTCGGTTGTATTATTTCAGGGTTCGGAAGTTCCAAGGACTCGGTATCAGCCGAGACCGAGACAGTCGCTGTAGGCCTAGCCGTGGTTTCAGCCGAAACTGCGGTCTGCGTGTGTCGGTCCTTGTCTTTCCGTTTTTTAATTAAATGTGATGTCGGGGTTTCCAACGGCATTTTGTAAGCAAAACTATCCCCAAAAAACTCTTCTGCGAACTCCGACCGACGTCTAAGAGTGCGTCGGTTGAAGGAAGCACAGGCTGAACAGGCCGAGACGTCGTGGTCTGGGCCTAAGCAAGGAAGACAATAAGAGTGGAAATCCTTATGAGGTATTTGTTTCCCACAAGTTAAACAATTATTAACTTTTTCTGACATCGGCTGAGGCAGAGAGTCCCCAACGGGGTACTTAGCTTTTGAAGTCTTCGGATAGCGAATTTACAGGAGCTGGCCGACCGGCACTTGCGAACTGCTTCTGCTTCGGGCACCACGTGGCAAGAAAGACTGGGGAAGATGGCGTCGGCTGACACTTTTATACCCCAGGCGCTGTGACGTCAAGGAATGGGCGATATCAGCCGACGCCAGACCCAGACTTTGGAATCCGGCCGACCGAAGGGCTGCCTGAGGCAGGACAACCCATATGTGATGACTGCAGATGCATCCTTGAAGGACATCGAAGCCATGGGGGGGGGCTTGGAAGTCCTTGATGGGGAAGGGAGAACCCTGGCGGGAGGGGCCGAGGGGTCCAATTCAGCCCGCCATTTATGAGTTCTCTCTCTGTCCCTTTCTCTCTCTCCCTTCTCTCTTTCCTGTCTTTTTTCGCCTCTTGATCTCCCTGGGACGAGGTGGGAGGGTAAGTCCCAGCCAGGGGAGGAGGGCCAGATGGTTGGGCAACCGCAGCCACGGTTGTCGCTACAGAGGGAGAGGAGGAAGAAGCTGATTCTGCAGGTAGAAGGCCTGCCAGAATCAGCTTATTCTTCCTGTCTCTCAAAGCCCGGGGGTTAAAGGCTGCACAAATTTGGCAGCCTGTGGAAAGATGGGCCACCCCCAAGCAAAGAACGCACTGAGTGTGGCCATCTGCTGGCAACAGCTTATGGCCAGAATAAGTGCACTTACAAAAAGTAAATTTTTGGCCATCAGCCATATCACACACTCACACGCACACCTGAAGGAAAAGGGGCCTTACTGGTGATAGAGCTATGAAAGATAAGGGGGATATAGAGTAAAGTAATAAGAAAATGAATATCTATCCCAAGTGAAAAATACTATACACACACACACACACACACACACACACACACACACACACACACACACACACACACACACACACACACACACACACACACACACACACACACACAAACAACTAAGTACCCAAAGTTTTATCTATAAAACTGTAAAATATTTCACTTGCCTGGAGTTCGAGGAATCCCGTGCTTGGCAAAGCCGTGACAAACGAGATCTGGGGATTGGAAGGAGGTTGCAGGGTAGTATGGGTAAGGGAGTGGAACTTGGAGCTCGGATCTTTAGCTTGGTATGCTGCTGGCTCGGATCCGTATCGGATCCGTAACCCACAGGTTGCTGATCAAATTAAGTTGACTACTTCAGATCCTATCTTTGTGGCCGATATCTGTGAGACATATTTAAGCTCTTAGAGTACTTGCACATCTATTTGGTGACACTGTACAAGTCACTCCTAAATAGCATTGCTCTTGGTCAGTCTACCATTTGGATTATTAGTAACATTACACAGTAGGTTTGGACACCCCTTAAGGGCCTTAGAGCAGCAGATAAAGAGTTGGCTGGTGGCAGCTGGAACTACCTTATAGTCTGGGCAGAAGGGGCATAGCTAGTAAACCTGTGCCAGCCTTTCCAAGGTGTGTGTGTGTTTTTCTATATCAATCAAATCTCAATGGGCAGGGACACAAAGCACTGGGCAGGGACATAAAGCACTGGCTGGATAGAGAGGGTGCTGGAGGTTTTGGCTTGGCCACTCAGCTGAGATCTCAACCCTATAGCTGTGCCAGTGAAGAGTCTTATTGGGGAGCTGGAGAAAGAGGGAGAAACCAGCCCCAGACTGACTGTGATCTCTGTGTGCTCTTAAGAGAAATTGCATTTTACTGTGTGTGTACTTATTCTCCCAGTGTGTACGTTCCCTACTGTTGTCAGTGGTGAGGATTGAGGCTCCTTGATTACTGGGTCAGTGCTGGGGCGTCACAGGCTCTAACAGACTTTGCAATATTCTATGCGATTTTTAAGGAGTGGAACAAGAAGCCCATCATCCAGGTAAGGAAATACCTTCACACTCAAACCTCTAGTTAGCTGTAACTATACACATACTTGAACACCCTGTGAGTATAAGCAAGATAAAATGAAACAGTCTCAAACTGGTAGTAAGAGGCGCCTACCCAGAAGTGAAAAATACCTCACATATTCCTTGGTCATCTTTATGTTGACAAGTCCAAAGAGCACTTCTAATCTCCTTCTGAAAGGAGAAGTATGGAATTCACTGCTTTTTGAATACTTCTTAAACCTACCCACTCCTGACTTTGATAATGCTGAACTTATTTTCCACATTAAAAATTAACCACAAAAAGCACATTAATATAATTGGCTGTTATATACCACAAGGAAACAATATCCCCACTTTGGAAAATTTACTACACTGGACCTCCATGTTCTTCCCACAAGAAACAATCCGGATGGGTAATTTCAATATTGATAGGCTTAACTGCTCCTCACATAATCCATCATCCCATATTAACCTCCACAGATTTACCAAACTCATCACATTCCCTACAAGGACAGAAAAATCTTTCAAATGTCAATCAATCCTCGACTGGATTTTGGTTAGTAACCCCTCCCTATCATCTCATTCAGGCTGTCTCCCTGACAGCCTAAGTGATCATCAGCCAACCTTTTTCTTAGGTCACATACTCACCAATCCATCCAGACCACCTTCCACTTAATCAGAAACAAAAAAAAAAACTTCAAACTAAACAGTTTGATATCCTCTCTAAATAGTTGCAAATGGGAACCTCTCAAACACCTACCTCTAGAAGATGCAGTAAACTTCAACACCACCTTCCTAGACACACTAAACTACTATGTACCCCCTAGAACTATTAGAATTAAAACAAATTATGCACCCTGGCTAACTAAAGAATGTAGAGCCTTAATCAAGGCTAGAGACCAGGCTTGGGAGCAGTTTCACAAAAACAAAACCCAATTCATAAGCAAACATACCTAGAACTGCATTACAAAGCAAAAAAAAAAAAAACTAGTAAGCTTAGATAAAATCAATTACTATTACAATATCCAGAATAAACATGCAAGACACCCTCAAAAATTCTAGGCTGCAATTAACATACTTCACCCAAGTAAATCAGCTACCGCCAATCAAACATTAACTAAATTCTGACAGTAATGCAACACAACATATTCAAGCTCTAGCAAACTTTCAAAGCATTGACAGTATTATCTACCCCTTTTGCACCCCAGTACAGCACCAGCTCCCAAGATGACACCTTCCACTTTAACTTAGACCCAGTGTCGGTTAAATCAATTAAAAAAAAAAACTACTTCAAAAATTAAGGCCAACCACCCTAGCTGCAGATAACCTCCCATATGACTTTCTACAAATTTCAGCAGAAGCAATATCCTATCCAGTTGCTATACTCATGAACTGGTCAATATCTGAAGGCCAGGTCCCTGTTATTTGAAAAACCTCCCATACTCTACCACTACACAAGGGTGGTAATTCCACTGAATTTACACATTATTACCCAACTGCCATCCTGTCCCCCTTATCCAAAATACTAGAAAGAGTAGTGCACACCAACTACTCACACACTTAACACAGCATTCGTCCCTTTCATAGCACCGCCACCGCACTAATGTCCTTTACAGATACAATTAACCGCCATAGAAACAATGGACTATATGAATCTACTATATTTTTGGACCTATCCAAAGCCTTTGGTATGGTAAATCACAATAAACTCATCAAAATTCTCTCCACCCTAAACCTTAGCAGCTCCTCTATCACATGGTTCCATAGCTACCTTGCAGGATGACTGCAAGCCATCCAATGGCAACACCATCTTTCTCCACTGCTCCCAGCTGCCTTGGAGGGTTCCACAATGCTCCATCCTTGGCCTCTACTATTCTCTCCATTCACCAACCAGCTCAGCACCTCCACACCTCATGTTTCTGTAGTATAATACCCAGATGATTCAACCTTAATATGTGCAGCCCTCACTCTACAAGGCCTCCATACTACAACCCAAGATTCCTTTCTATCAGTAGAAACATGGCTCACTAACTCCCAACTAATTCTGAATTCAACAAAACTAATAAGCTCCTCCTTTTTTAGCCCAACTAGACCCCCCCACGTCTTCCCAGTCTTTTACCATCATGTCCAAAAAAATATTATTACCCCAATAACTGACACCAAACTGCTTGGAGTAGAAATTGACAATAACTTGAAACCCGATATTCATATAGCCCAAACCATCAAGAAAGTCCACAACAGACTAGGTCTGCTGTATAGGAGCAAACAATTTCTTACAAAAAAATACAAAAGCTACTACAGCCCGTACACACCTCTTAACCTTCCTGTATGCCTCCCCATTATTACAAAACCTCTGCAAAATTGACAAACTGGAATCCTGCTATAACAAAATAGCAAAGTTTGTTACTGGTGCCTCCTATAGGTCACACCACTGTACTTCTCTCAAGCAACTAAACTGGCTCAAACCCCATCAGCTTATATATTTTAATCAACTAACCTCTGCACACAAAATTGTTCACCAACCTGATAAAACCCTTGCTCTTCAAAATACTATACACTTGTATACTACTTCTCGATGTCTCCACTCCAGTAACTTGCACCTTCTAGACATCACCAAAGCCACCAACTTAGCTGGCAATTCTCTCTTTTCTAACTACATTCCTAAAATATGGAATAACATGCCAACCCAAATAACATCAATCAGCTCTATTGTACAATTCAAAAAGCTCCTTAAGTCACACTTAACAGACAGCTGGCTATGTTCCTGCAACTCCCCAGGATAGACTTCCCTTAGTGTTTTTGCCAATTAATGACTTTCACAAAAACAAAACAAACAAAAACACAAAACAAAACAAAAAAACACAAAAAACAAAACAAAAAAGCTAAAAACAAACAAAACAAAAAAAAAAAAAACAAATAAAACAAAAAAAAAAAAGAAGAAAAAAAAAAACACAACAAAAAAACTGCCTTCTGGGTCCGTTAAACTGAATTTTACTCATGATGTAAAACCGTGAATGCTTTGAGACAAAAAAAACTTTGTTTCCAATATGCACCTGTTATTTGCTATCAGTGTAGTAATTCCCAAATGCTTGTTAACTTATGATTTGTCTGTAATTTACACCTGTATTCTTACTGGATGTTTGTTAAACTCTAATTTGTCTGTACTGGAACTTTTCTCACCGGGCCCCATCTGAAAAAGGATCTCTGTCCAGTTGGACTTTCCTGGTAAATAATTAAGAACCAAATACAACATGGAGTAACAACCTAACCTTTTCTGGTATGGATAGTGCTTTTTCTAGAAGAGTCAAGACCTGTAATCTTGGAGGTTTTTGATGGAGTGGGGTTATCAGGCAAAGTTAGAGTACAGGGTTGGGAAGGTATGAAAAAGAATATATACCATGAAAACTACCTTCCTTATTTACTTTTCTTGTATGATGGAAGGGGGAGGGACAGTAAGTCCCCCCTCCCCAAGCAGATGGAGTTCCCCAACTGCTGTTAACTATGTCTAACATTAGGTGGGCAACATTCTGGATGTTTCCATGACACGTCTGGTACTTCTGGCTACACCTAAACCAAACTTGCCAAGAACTCCAGTGTGTGATTTAAAAGGGGTGTAAATTCCTGAAATAGTTTGGATCTTTCCTTCCCTCTCCAATCAAGTAAAAAGAGACCATCCAAAACTGTGAAATCATTTACAGAGGTTGTTTTGGTATCTCTGAAAGATGCATTTAACTGGGGCCAAGTATAGTGTGCAACACTGGTAAATTCTGGTTGAACATTCATAGGTAGGTACTAGGTTATTGGCCCTAGGGCCTACATAAACCTAGCCAAATGGTACCCTGGCTTTCGCCATCCAAGAAAATTATTTTCCTGTGCAAAGCCTTAGAAGTGATCCCAGGGGTGCATTTCCTATCTCCCATCCAATCAAGATTTTTCTTGAAGAGTGCTAATGAGGAGCTTTGTTTGATATAGATAGGTAGTTTGTTCCAGAGTATGGGAAGTCTCTGGGACAGGAATCTATCCCTCCAGCATGGTCGGTTTATTGTGATGACAAGGTTTAGGTCCCTAGAGCATGTAAGCTCAGAGGGACTGGGATTTCTTTAAGTGGAGCATGTCCAACCGCTCTGGGTTTGACATAGCTTTGTTTGTTAGGCAGAGATCGCCTCTGAGTAGGCGATATGTGATGGAGTAAAGCTGGAGGTTTTTGAGACTGTCTACGTAGGCCATCCGTTTGAGGCCGGTAATTCTCTATGTGAGGTATTTCTGCATCCTTTCCAGTTGTTGTAGATGTCTTGTGAGGTACATACCAAAAGGGGTGTTGTACTCTATAATGGGTCTAATGAGCGACGAGTAGAGGGGAACAATGACCTCTTTTTTCCTGGATGAAAAACCTTTTGTGATGAGGTGTGCCACGTAGAAGGATTTCCTGACTACTGTGGCAATGTGATTATCAAAGGAGAGACTACTGTCCACCTGTGTCCCAAGGTCTCATCACATTTTTGGTGTTAGACTACCGCCTATGTGGTAGTTCATGGGTACAGAGTTTTTACCAAAAGGGATGACAATGCACTTTTTGGCAACGAGCTTGAGGCCATGGCTTTGACACCAGGCATCTGTCTCAGTGAGGCCCTTTTGTAGGATGTCCACATCGTTAAGAGTTTTGATTATGGCTCCTAGTTTGCAGTCATCTGTGAACTTCGTTAGCCAAAGGCCTTCTGTGTTAGCCTGAACTTCAGAGAAGTAGATACCAAACAGGAGAGGGACCCAGGACTGAACCTTGTGGTACTCCACTTGTCACTGATCTGAAGTTGGATTTGGAGTCTGCTTGCCGTATACTAGCCCTACACCAAGATTTAAAACAGAGGATAAGAGTTGCCAGCTTGACTGCAGTTTCTTTTTTGGCTGTCCATCTGGCAATAATCCCAAATCTGCGTCATCTTGTCTGACACCTTTCTCTACAATCTTAACATTAAGATTATGTGCTGCTAGACCTAGACCCTACAGCAGAGTCTTGTATTTGAATCCCACAGCCTACACGTTTCTACTGCATGACTCTAAGCAAGTCCCTTAACAAGACTTAGAGTCTCCCCTGAAAAAAGGATCACGTCTCCAATGGGCTTACTCAACCCCCCAAATTTACATCCTCCATCTGTGGCTCATTAAGCGAACTTGCTCATCAAACCTGTCCATATCCTTTGACTCCTAATCAGAGGGAAGGACAGCTACAGACCAAATTGTGTGAGCCTTTTTAAACACTGCCACCATCACAACAGAGTTAGGCCTCTAGGGTTTATTTGCAACAAATCCAGTCTTTAGGATGCCAGAAGACTATCCAGTTTCCTTTGTACGACAGCCCCTGTGCTGGGAGTTGTCCCATGCAGCTGATGAAGCCAACCTTACTATTTTATCAACAGATGGGACTACCTTGGAAGATGGTTGGAGGAATGAGATCCTTTCTGCAAAAGACTTTACATGAGGTCTTTTGCATGTTGGGTCAGTGGGCCATCACTTCCTTAGCTAAACACTTTCAGTATCTCCCCAAACTTCGGCTGAATTGGGGAAGTGAATTTGCTCACTCTTATCTTGGATCTGGAGTGGTGGACGAGGGATTCAACAAGTAAAAACACATGCTTTCCCTTACAGTTTAGGGTCGGTAGGAACTGTAACTGCCCTAAGGAAAATGGGAGGGGGAGGAGAGATTGATGCCAAAATGCTGACAAGACTGTTTGGAAGGCTTTGTAACCATTTGCTAATGACTGAAAAGGTCTGCCAAAGGCTTGTACAAAAAAACAAACTGTCTGCATAATGGCCTAAGGCCAACATCAGGAACAAACCATGTGCTAACCCTAACAGAGTAGTTCGAGAGCAGTGTCACTAATCAAAAAGCAAAGCCCTCTGATATCATGATCAAGGATGACCCCAAATGGTCAGTCATGGACACTGGGGCCAACAAACCTGTTCACACTGGCTTCGATACCAGTGAGAGCAAGGTATTTCACTTGGCAAGCAAGACCACAATCAACAAAGACAGGAGAACTCTGACAATGGCACAGCCAACTCCATGGGTTAAACTCTGGCTTTTTCTGTACTAGCATCAATAAATGCCATGGTGAGGAAAACAGTGATGACCTTGCAGAAAATGGAATAGTTGACACAGAATTTTATTAATCCTTTAACTACAGGGAATACGGAAATTTTTTTGAAGAGTCTCTGCACAGGCATTTACAAGCACCTTGAAGGCTCTCTCCAGCATGGGGGGTACAGGAATCTTACAAGTTTTATTATAAATACTAGATACCGCTTTTCTGTAGTAAAAAAGGTTGAGCTAGGAGATTTAACAGATTTTTCTGATACTACTTTGTCACAATCAAAACAGAAGCAATTTTTTTAGGTTAAGGACTGTCAAGAAGGCTCATAGGAAGGCTCATGTCTTTATATATCATGCTTAAAACTTTTTAGGCTTAGGAGACAAAGCAAAGCAATAATTTAGTTATCAGGCTTTTCTGTCAAATAGACCTAGTTCCAAAACGCGGATTAATAACCTCTGCTCCCAAGTTTCCATTAGAACAGATGGCTTCTGCTGTCCTGTAGACTTGGCATAAAAAATATCTATATCTTATTGTGTTTAAGTTGAAAGATTAGCAAATTCCATGTATTATTATGTGCCTGCACCAGACACTACAGATTTAACACATTTACCTTGGGTGGGGTGGGCGATTTGTTGCCACGCTTAAATTTTCTGCAAGTTTTCAATTTTTACTTACACAGTTGATACCCACAAAACACCAGCCATCAAGAAAACACAAACAAAGTAAATAAATAAATTATAGTAGAACTACCCGTCCTCTGGCCGGCATGAGACAACTCATTCCCAAATAAATTACATAACCTGCTGAACTTCTATCAAACCTGTCCTAAAAGACATCCACTGCGGTCAATAGCCTGAGCAAAATATCCTGGTCCAAACAACCACTGATGACAACAGCAGCAGCAAAAAATTATTATGCATTCCCATATTAAATTACTTAAATACTGTTTGTGTAGAAGGTCAATTATTTAATGACACACAGAGATAAAGTATTTCGTGCTTTTAGACTTGTAAATACTTAACTGATCAAACAATGCCAGCAGAGCTGTATAGTTTTATTCTTTCAGTACTCAAGAGTCGTATAATAGATGAAATGTGTACATGTTGCTACTACTAAAAGAATTTTATTCTCTTGAAGTCAAGTCTCCTCACTAGTTTGCAACAACTTTCTGGTCCCTCACCCTCCAGGTGTACTTTATACTATCCCAAGGATATTTTCAGAGGACTTGTCCAGCTTCAAGGATTCTATTTCCTCTTCCCTTCCTCCTAAGCTCGGCTTTTCACATACTATACTCATGCCACCTCTTCTTGCCCAACATCAATGTATTAATCACCACTTCTGCAAGTCTGTCTCAATTTCTTCCACGCTTCTTATATTTTTCTTATAGCCATTTCCATATAACTTACATAACCTGCTAAACTTCTACCAAGCTTGCCCTAAACTACATCCAATGCTGCCAACAGCCTGAACAAAATATCCTGGTCTAAACAGCCACATTATGTATGCTGAACCCACTTTACAATATGTTTATTCAGTAGTCATTTTGTCAACTCTGCTACAAAACTAGGTGACCAAGGTCCTACTCTTATGGTCACACACTGCCAGTGAATGACCCCCTAACCCCACATAAAGCATAAGCAGCAACATACTGTGTACGAGCTCAACTAAGGCTTGCCACTGAGGAAGATATCTGCCTTGCAGGATAAACTTGTATGTTTTCACTTATTTTTTTTTTCTTTTTCATCCTAATAAATATTCTCATCCCAATGCATCAATACTGTAACTCTTTTACTAAGCTTGACAACTCCTATAATGCTATAAATCACAGTTCTCTGCCCTTAGAGAATCTTCACACCACTACAGTGAACAAAGCACTTGCCTCTATCTGACAAGCAATTCACAGATTGTTAATTTAACAGCTTGTGCCAAAGCCTCCCCAGCAGCTAAGACTCACTCCCCATTCACCCTAGTTAATGTTTGGGCTCACTCCACTCCCTTACTCTATCACCATTTCTGACATATCTCTTCATCTTCTACATTTTTACTTCACAAAGCTCTCCCACATACTACTCAAATACAACAAAAGAGCTCAACCAATCACCATTAAACTCAAAGTAAAACGCACAAATTCTCACGCACAACTTTTGTAAAACTATACCTACAATTAACAAACCAAAATACAGCTGGTTCACCCAGGCTAACACTGTGCTGAAAAACAAATAAACTGTCTGTGCAATCCAGTAATAAAACTTCTGTTAAAATCCAGAATTTAATGAAAAGAATGTAATAAAACAAAATAAAAACAAAAATAATAAAAATTAAGTCCCTTGTCCAACGACAAGCGCTTTCGAATAGTTCTTCTTCAGATCGTATCATACCTACAAATTACACCCATATCTTAACCACCAACACCATTACCCACAGAGTCACCAATTATCCACACCCTTGCCTCTCTTCCCCAAAACCTTTATCATCAAACTGCATACAGCCAAGCACAACTTCAACTTCAAGTCACTAAAATTACTAACTGCTAAAATTGAAAATGCTTACAACATACATCCTCATATTGTGTTTCATTATACTAGCCCATCTCTCAAACTACCAGTGTTTTCTCATCTCAAAATAATAAACTCCAACTATTCCCTTCCCAGTAAACCAGAATCAACTACAAACAGCTATCAAAATTCACACCGTACCCGTACAACTTAACCTTAACCTTTTCAAATACTAATACAACAAAAAAAGAAGTTATGTACTCACCATAACGTTCCAAGTTTGTTGTCCGTAATCTCACCTTATTGATGTTTGGGTTCGGACCCGAGCATCGGTTCTGGCTCGACTGCATATTAAAGCTTGAGAGCTTTCACTGGCTCGAAGCTATACCCTATCTCATGATGCTTAGCAACAGTTACCCAGATCTCATTTGCAAATACCCATCACTAGACTATCTAACCCACTATGGTACACAATAATCCTCTGCGCATGTCTCATGAGGCATGAAGGGAATCAGAGAACTTATGACCAATTTCAAAAATTTCCTCTCGATCCTCCAGAAAGGGAGGAGGAGGGTGGGATGCAAGAATGAAGGATTATGGGCAACAAACATGGAACGTTATGGTGAGTACATAATTTCTTTATGTTATGTTGTCCTATCTCGCCTTCATTCTTGATGTTTGGGACAACGTCCCCAGCACCTTCTTTCTCAGGTGGCTCAAGGGAATAAACTCTTCAGAACAGTGGAGCCAAAGGAAGCCCTGTTCCAGGAGGCCAGATCTACTTTGTAATGAGTGATAAAGGTATGAGGGTTAACCCATGTGGCTGCAGCACAAATTGAATCTAAGGGTAGTCTGGCTTGAAAGGCAGTAGAAGTCGACATAGCTCTAGTTGAATGGCCCCGAATTTTTCCTGGCAATTGCTTACGCTGAGAACTATATGCATAAATAATAGTACCTGTAATCCATTTGGAGAAAGTGACTTTTGAAACTGAAGTTCCTTTTCTATTTTCCAAGAATGAGACAAATAGTTGGTCCAATTTTCTAAACTGCTTTGTCCTGTGTAAGTAGAGGCGTAACTGCCTATGGACATCCAATTGGTGAAGCTTATACTCTGCCTTGTTGCCACAGTTGGGGAAAAAGACAGGTAAGTTCAACAGACTGATTTAAATTGGACTCAGAACAGACTTTGGGCAGAAAGGAACTCTGTCTTTGTGGAAGATCAAAGAGGGCGGATGGATGGGTAGAGCTTGCATTTCTGAAACTCTCCTAGCCGAAGTAATGGCTGTTAAAAAGATTGTCTTCCAAGTTAAGAACTTTAGTGGGCAAGAGGCAGCTGGCTCGAAAGGGGGAAGAGTTAAAGCAGTCAGTACCAAATTTAGATCCCATGGAGGTGGTGGTTCTCTTACTGGAGGTCTTAAGAGGAATGTACCTCTCAAAAAGGCTTTGCATAATCTATGAGACATTATATTGGATCCCATGTCTCCTATATGGTAGTTGATATGGCAGTTAGTTGTACTCATATAGTGGCTGCAGCTGCTCCTTGATAAAAAGGTTTCCACTAATAATTCCAGAACTGTAGTTATAGGGGCTGTAAAGAGATCAATATTATTTTCATTAGCCCAACAAGAAAACTGTTTCCATTTGCTAGCATAAAGTTTCCTAGCAGTAGTCTTGTGCGATGAAACTAGGATGTGGCGCACTGCTGGGCACATGTCTGGAAGTCTGGCTAAGATGGGAAGTGGAGAAACTAAGCTGTCAGCTTGAGGGTTTGAACAGGGGGATGGAGCTTTCCTGATTGAGGAGTCAGAAGATCCAGTACTGGGGTCCAGGATCCAAGGCTCATCCTGGAGATGGAGCCATAGGAAGAGGAACCATATCCGACGAGGCCAGTAAAGAGCGATGAGAATTAGCCTGCAACTAAACAAAATGGCTTTCTGAAGAATTTTGGGTATTAGTGGAAATGAGGGAAATGCATAAAGAAGTCCAGGGGGTCAATCGTGAACAAGTGCATCCCTGGGTGACTCCCCCGGGGGGGGGGGGGGATTAGGGCCCAGTACCTTGAGAACAAACTTTGCATGCACTTTCTTTGTGAGCAAGATAGATATTTGATGGCACAACGTTAGTACCCTTTCATGAGGCGGTTTTGCTACCATGTCTCGTGTTTAAGTCTGCGACTATAAAGGTAACATGCTGTAAAGGCAACAAGACAGATTTTTCGAAATTTATGATAATGCCTAGCTCTGAGCAGAGATGAATGGTAGTGCCTCTTGCCTTGGTCAGTAGATGCTTGATGTGGAGGTTAGGAGCCAGTTGTCTAAGTATGGAAACACCCGGAATCCTAGAGGCATCAAGTGAGCCGTGACTACTGCCATGCATTCGGTAAACACTCTGAGGGCTGTAGTGAGACCAAAGGGAAGAACTCTGAAATGGTAATGACTGGATCTCAGCCGGAAACGTAGATATCTCCTGGATTGCCTGTTCATCTTTATGTGATAGTACGCATCCAGAAGATCTATTGAGCACATCCAATTGTCGTGTCCCAGAAAAGGGAGTATGCACTGCAGTGTTACCATCACTTTCTCTACGGACTTGTTCAGTTTGCTGGGACTCCAAAATTGGTCTCCAGTCTCTCCCCCCCCCCCCACACACACACACTTTTTTTTTTTTTTTTTTTTTTTTTTTAACTAAAAAGAACCTTGAGTAAATTCCGGATCCAGCTTGGTCTGTGAGGGCTTTTTGGATGAGTCTTTTTTTCTAGCAACCTTTGAATTTCTAGGATTGCTTGACCCCTTTGATCGGGTGGTATGTCTGGGATGGATCTTGATGGAGGGGGTGAAAAAGAGAAAGGAATGTTGTATCCCCTGGATATGATAGACCATAGCCACTCTTCTTGAGTGATATTCAGCCAGGCTTTTGGATACAGTGGTAATCTTCCTCGACTGCCTCCAGAGGTGGACAGGCGAGCCTCCTTTCAGGAGCGCTAGAAGAGCCTGTCAGAGAATGCATCTCTGTCGCCCTGATTCTGCGGACCCCCCCACAAGGGCAGTGCCTTCCATTATTTCCCCCTTTGCCCCTGGGGGAAAATTCACCACGTGCATCCGGCGAAGCTCTTTGGGATTTCTGGAACCACATTTTTCTGCCCTTCTGACGTTTGGGATAAGGTCTGGTAAGGACAGAGAAACATACGCCAATGGCAGACAGAGTTTTGCCTTTTTGTTCGCACCTGGTAAGAGTCTCTTACTTTTGGCCTGAACAAGGCTGAGCCGTCAAAAGGGGAGTTGATAAAGAAAGACTTGAAGGGTTCGGCAAACTCACAAAGATGCATCTAGGAATGTCTCCTCAGAGCTATTCCTATGCCTGGTGCCCTACTCACTCCACTGGCTGCATTGGAAATGAGGAGCATGGAGGAGTTTACTACAGAGTTTAAGGTTGCAAGCTGAGAGTTTACCTTGTCAGGCACCCCCACAGCTGTAGTACCCTGGAGGGTATCTCTCAGCTCCTTGAGGAGATCCCTCTGAAGTCGAGTAAAGTGGTAGAAGTAATTCAGCAACCTAACAGTAAAGGCCACTGAAGAAAGCACATGCTTCCCGTATCTGTCCATCGTTAGAGACTCCTCATTCGGCGGATGGACAGATGAAGTTTCGGCGCCAATTCCTTCTTGGTGGCCACCACCATCATAGCATCTACTGGGACACCTTTTGTCAGGAATTGTTTGTCGTCTGGGACTGTAATAAATTTGTTGGGACTCCTCGGAACTGATTCCACAGATTCTGGACAGCCCCACACCTTTCAACCGACTACACCAGGGAGCTGGTCCAAAGGCAGGGATACCCAAGAGGTGGAGGGTTGAGATCCAAATGCCTCTAGGTATACAGACTCATCTTCAGAAGGGGAAAGGGTCTTCCAGCTACCTCTCTGTTTCAGGATCTCTAAGATGTCTGAGAAGGAGACATCCTCACAGGGTGACCGTGGGGACCCTTCTGAATCCTCTAAGTCCATATCCGACATGATGGGTTCAGGGGAGTCTAGATGTTTCCTCTTACAAGTTCTCTTATAAGGGACCTCCTCAGAGGGGTACTCTGGGGAGGTTTCAGAAGAGAAAGTGGCTCGCCCATTGGGGCGTCCTGGGGCATTGGTTCTCTATGCTTGGGCTGGAGGGATGATGTAGAGGTCAACACTGGTCCCTTAGGGGGAAGAGTAGCTGGACCCGAGGGTGGAGCAGTCTCCTTACAAAATGCTAAATCACAGCACACAACCACCACCACTACACTAATCGACAAAAAAGTACCAAAACTACCCCAAACTCTTCTGGTCATCAACAAACACATTACTACACCCAGGTCATACTTCCACATCATCCCCAGCCACAATCATTAAATCAGATTCAATTCCCTCCCAGGTAAATTCTTCCTTTATCCAACCAATGCAGTCTCTCCTTAAGAACTGTACCTCTCCCCTTTTCATACCTTCACACTAACGGCCAATCACAAATCTTTAACTTCCAGCCAGTCCCTACTATCACAGTTTGTAAACTTCTATACAAACTCAAACCATCACCACTAGCAGATCAACTCCCATCTCAGTAACAAGAAATTGCTGCCAGTGCAACAGCTTACCAGATATTCATCCTAATTAATAGATGAATATCTGAAAACTATTTTCCATCTATTTGGACTAAATCCTCCATAATACCATTCACAAAGGTGGCTCATCCACAGAACTAAATACTACAGACCAATCCCAATACCGTCAACCACTACCTAAAATTCTAGAAAAATGCTTTCTTGCAGAACTTGTACAGCACCTCAACAAATGATCTTTGATCAAAAACCCTACACAACTTTAGGCAACATCATAGTACCACTACCACTCTCCTACAGTTTAAAAATACCATAAACTCTCATAGAAGCAGTAAAGTAATTTTTCTACTCTCTTTCTAGATCTATCCAAGGCATTCCATACAGTATCCCACCAACATCTCATCTCCGAGCTTTCTTCCCTTGGCCTGTTACAACCCTTCCTCAAATGGTTCCTCAGCTACTTATCAGACAACGGTCTGTCAAATGGCAGTAAACACCATCCTCCCTCCAAGAAATCTCAGTGTGTACCTCAAGGCTCAATACTAGGCCAACTACTATATAATGTACTCAGAGATTCATATGTGTATACTAGGCTAACCACCACTAGGGTCCTTATAAGCCTAGCCATGCAATCCACATGTGAACCACAAATTTGATTTATACAGGAGGCAATTTACTGACCATCTTTGTTCAGAGACATATGTGCCAAACCAAGGGTGAATTTCCCCATCACCCCCATCATTGGTCTAAGCTGCTCTTAAATAAGGATAGGGTGGAACTCTGCTTCACCTGGAAGTGGAGCCTGTTCCAGACAATAGGAACTCTGAAAAACAAATCCATCTCTCCAACATGTTTTATTTACATCACAAGCAAAATGTAAGTCTTAATTTAGTAGTTCGGATGCTGTTTGTTTTGCAGATGTGCAAAAGGTTGATCAAAATAGGGTCCATGGATGCCTTTTATGCCATTGTAAAGATCACCTCTCAGAAGTCTATATGATACAGAGTAGACAGAGGGCTGAGGCGATCAGCATAAGACATTGAGTTTACTCCCTGTATTCTTTTTGTAAGGAACCTTTGTGGACATTCCAGTTGGTGTGTGTGCCTGGCCAGGTATACACCTAAAGGGACATTATACTCAATGATTGGTCTGATGAGAGCAGAGTAGAGAGGTATGATGACCTCTCTAGAACTAGAAGCTATGCCTTGCTTACAAGTTGAGCAACAAAGGATTTTCTTACTACACTGGGCACGTGTTGGTTGAATGCTAGGTTACTATCTACATGCATTCCCAGATCCACGACTAGTGATTCAGCTTTTAGGAATGTTTTACTGATGACGTAGTTACCCAATGGGTACTATAATGTATTTCTTGGTTCTGAGTTTTAAGCCATTGCTTTGGCATCAAGTGTTTGTCTGTGCTAGACCTTCCTGAAGGGTGCTAACTTGGGGGGAATTCAATAACTGCTCCCAGTTTGCAATCATCTGTGAACTTGGTTAGTCAGAGGCCTTTGACATTGGCTTTGACATCCGAGAAGTAGATGCCAAAGAGGAGTGGGCCTAGCACACAGCTCAGGGGCATTCCACTGGTGAACAGCCTCTTTGTGGAAGTGGCCTCACTGATTCTAACCTCCTGGGTATTATCAGTGAGCCAAGCTAGCTATCCAGCTTGATATAAAAGGGTTTATACCTAGTTCTGTAAGTCTGTTTACAATGCCAGAGTGGGGTATTACATCAAATGCTTTAGCTAGATCTAGGTAGGCAGTATGCATAATTTTCCCCTCATCCATTGCCTTGGTGACCTTTTCAAAGAACTCCATCAGATTCAGTAAACATGAGCTACCTTTGACAAAATCAAACTGGGATGGATCTGGTGCCTGGAGGTCTTCTATTTCCTTGCTGATAACTTCCATAATTCTTTCCGTGGCTTTGAAAATAAGAATAGTCAGATTAATGGGTCTGTAGTTTCCAGGAACTGTTGAAGGTTCTCCCTTATGAAGGGGGATGACTGTCGTAGTCCTGCATTCATGTGGTACAAAGCCTGTTTTAATTCTACAGTTATTTGACTCCAGGGGTCCTAACTCATATTTTAGACTGTTCAGGAGGCGTCCAGAGATGTTATTTGGGCCCACTGAGGCCATGTTCTTAGCTTTAGCAAGCACAGCCAGTATATGATCTCTAGTTATAATTGGAGGGGTTATGTTTGAACGTATTTATGGGGGCATGAGTGGGGTAAAACTGAAACTGAATTTGTCCACTAACAGACTTGTGATAAATCACCAGGCAAGGTGAACATGGTACCCATTAACCACCAGTTCAACACACGGGTATCTGCTGACCTTGAGGTTTCTGACATAGCTGAAGGCAAGCTTATGGTCATCTTTCATCTGGGAGGCTATCTTAACCTTAAAATTGGCTTTGCTTGACCTGATTAGTCCCTCTTACTTGCATATTTAGTTTGATGAGAGCACTTTTAATCTTTATGGGAATAATCCTGACTTTTTGTCATAATTATTTCCCTTTTGCTGAAAATCCTGTTTAATTTGGGATGCCACCAGGCCAGTTTGCTTTTAGGTCTAGTCCTTGGCTTACATCTGGTAGGTACAGTAGTCTCTGTGCAGCCAGTGACATGGTGGTACAGAGTTTGAGAGCAATTCAGCATAGGCTGCTGTATTCTTGGGGTTTGGAGGAGCAGTGAATTTTAACAAACCATCACTTAAAAAAGGTAATTTGCCTTGGAATAGTTCCCAACTGTTACTGGTTTTAATGGAATTATGGAGCTGACCACTTTTTGGCTGGACCTTACCAAGGAGGACAAGACATTGAGGGGGCAGTGTTCTTCCCATATTTGTGAACATATGATCCAGCATGTTTGTGCCTCTAGGGGGTATATTCACTACTTGGTCAAGGGTGTTTGTACTTAAAGTACAGGAAGCTCTGTACCTGTAGATTTGAGGATGTGTAATTACCCCTCTATAGACTGGGAATTCCAAAGTCTCCCATGTGTAGGGTGTTAAGTTGGATGGCAAGGGTCTCCAGTAGTTCCAAGTATGCACCGTGACCTTCTTGGGACATAGATGGTGACCCACAGCTGGTTAGGAAATGGTACGGGATTTTGTCTATGGTAATCTGCATGTGGAGGAACTCCAACATGTCATTCTGCCCACCCTAGGGATACGCTAGTTACTGATGTATACTGAAACACCTCCACCTTTAGCCCATGCGTGTGCAGCTACTGGTCAAAGTGTGGAAGGCACTGAAACCTTGCACTGATGGGCTACTCAGTGCTGCTTTAACCCATGTATCGGTAATTGCAAAGATGTCTACATTTGAGTGTGAGGAGGGATTGTAGGGAGTATAAACTTTAGACAGCCACACATTATGCAAAAATACAGCATGTGGAGGATTCCACTATCTGTACAGCTCCTTCTTTAAGCAAACTACAACAAATCACCAAGGACTCTTTCACTGGCATAGAACCCTGTCTTAAAAATACAACCTCCTTACTTCTAAACCCCAATAACACTAAACTTATTCAATTTACCCCCGAACAACATCTCAACCAAAACTATACATTCAACAGAACTTCCCTAAACACAAAAATAGAAACAGTAACACAAGCAAAACTACAGGGCGTCATAACAGAGAATAACCTTAAATATAACCATCATATCCTACAAGTAATCAAAAAAACCCACCAAAAACTATGATCCCTTTACAAAGTCAAAATCTCACAAACTCCCTTAGGAAAAACTGATTAAAACCTACCTACTCCCATCACTATTATATGCTTCTCCAGACCTAACCAACATAAATACCACATACTTAACCAAATTATCCTCCTGCTACTACAACATAGGGAACGTTTCAGTAAATCATCAGTCGAGCCCTAAAATTATTAAATTGGCTTGAACTACCCAGTTATCTATTAACCATGCAACTTTAACTACTCACAAACTTGTTTACTCATCAGATAAATGCCCCTCAATAAAAGGCACACTATAACTACATTTGCCTAAACAGGGACTTCCACTCTGGTAACAAACTATTACTACCTGCAAATAGATCATACAACTCAGCAGATGACTACCTACATTCACACCTTGTCGACAGGAAATGGAACAGAATCCCATTAGAACTAAAATCAAAAATTACCCAGATTTAAAATAACATTCAAACATCTAAATCAGGAGTGGACATGCCCATGCCTTGCTGCAGGCCAATTCAAAACTCATTCCTTCTCCCCCCACCCTCAAATATATTCACCACCTATTCAATCACATATTCTCTTACATTATATTACTTTTCTACTAACACTATTAACTTCACTTATTCATTACTAATAAATCCAAAGCACTACAAGTACATTTCCTATCAGTATACCAATCATAATTCCTACAAACCTAACTCTAACAGTTTCACTCCTTTTAACAATGTAAATCAATATGACCAAAACAACTTTTCCTTTCTCTATGTATAGCATTTAAACCATTCCAATAACTTAGTGGAATTCAGGCCGACTGAGGGCAACCTGCCAGCTGATTACCCTAAATGTAATGACTGCAACAGTGAAACACGAAGAACATCTTGTATTAATAATACTGAATGTAAGCAATTTAGAAGACTAACAATTTTGTAAACATGGACTATATGAAATATATGTAAGACATGTAAAAGAATTGTACTGCAACTTTTCTCCCCTGGCCTCTGCTGAAAAGGGGCACTTGTCCAGTCAGACTTTCCTGGTAAACAAAAGACAAATAAACTACAGCAACATCTTCTAAAGCAAACCCATTTTTTCACACTTGCGGGCAAACTAGAATCTTAAAGCATGGTATTAACAAAACAAATGTCCATCTAAACACCAGAAATGTACAGCACCAAGGAACAGGGAAAAAATCATTGCTGCAAGGATAAGAAAAAGAAGCAAAGTGCTAATTATAGTAACATCAAAAGTGTTACGGGAGAGGGATAGCAAATGCCAAGGCCTGGGAAAAAGGAAGTTCAACAGGAAAACTGTCAAGTAAATAAACTTGCTTAAAAGCAGTTTGAAGCCACATGGCAAATGGATAGAAATATGGTAGCTTTTTCAGTAACTCTTCAGGAAAAGTATCTCTCAGCATACTAAAACAGTTTTTGAGAGGTAGGCCCATCATGGGTAAAAGGGGATGCACAGCTAGCCTGAGAAAGCTTTAGATGCAGAGTTGCCCTTCTTGCCTGAGGATGGACTTCCTTATATCAGATCTTTCAACATGAGGCTTCAGCCAGGCTCCTTCAGTAACTACAGTAAGGCAAATTTCTAAGAACAGTCAATTCATTATCTTTACTATAGAATAACCAAAGCTTACATGTCTACTTTGGAAGTCACTAAAATTAGAAAAACATTTGTGGAAGACTGAATATCTGGTGTAGGGGTTTCTAAATCTAGACTTCCCTTACAAGTCATTTTAATCTACATAATCCAAACATTTCTTGCGTGTCATCCTGCTTTCCAAAACCACCTACAAGCATTTCTGTACTCATCCACAAACCTATTTTGCATTACACTCATTACAAACTTATAATCTAGTTAACATGTTTCCATCTTCACTTCTTTATGTCTAGCATTTCCTTTCCTCTTCACTTTTTAATTACTACTTTAAATTTTTTCTTTTTACCTTCACCAAATATGCATTTACAATATTTTCTTTAACACTGCTAATTTTTACCCATTATTAAAATTTACAGTACAGCACCTGTACCGGAAGACTTACCTTGATTTTAATACTTTCTTTTGTTAGCTGTAATCTATTTACTCTTCCCTTTTCATTCACTTACTTTGTTCTGGCCTGCATCATCCAGGTAACCATCCATCACTAGGATCACTATTACAATAGTACAACTAACACTTTGATTAATGAACTGATTTCTTACAAAGCTTATCATTCATAACCAACTCTCACAGTATCTGAAGACTGGAAAGGTCTCCCACTTCATGCAACCACATCCTTCAAACAATCCCAACAGCTTTCACTATCTTCTGGAAATGTACTTGCAATGACAGCCAACCTATCAAGCTAATACATCCTTAACAACTATCAGCCTGATATATCATCTTCCACCTTGTCTTTTGAATTCACCTAACCAAAGGAATTCCAGAACACTACTTACGAAAAACTACTATTCTATGGCTCATCTGCCATGAGCTTTAAGGGGAAAGCCAGTCCTTCTGGAAAAACACATGATGACATTCCTGCTAAGTCTGCTGCTTTAAAATGCAATGAGATGAACTGCAGGGCCAGCAGAACTGCCTTCCTTAATATACCTCAGTCTGCATACCTTTTACATACTTAGCTTGTAGAAGAATGATGTTGGGATATCTAACAAATATGCAGAGGTACCCTGCGTTCCAATGGCAGCCTGGCTAACTTAAAAAATCCTGAAGCTGGGATCAAAATTGCTCTTTATAGAAGGCCAAACACAAGATACTTGGAAGGAACTGCTTAAGCAACCTGTGTGAAGAGTATAGGTTTCAAATGAAGAAAAAGGCAAAACTTTCACAGCTGAACAGCAGAGGCCCAGGTTTTACCCATATACAAAAGCAGCTGAAATAATCTTCAACAGAAGTCATGTAATCAGGAATGGCAAGTTTAACAGCCTAAATGGAGAAACTGTTCTGACTGGCATTGAAAGAAAGCCATGGCAGAAGAACAGCTTCCTGGCAGTATCTTAAATTTGAAACTTTGCTGAAGGGCTGGGTAACACAAGGAGAAATACTACAGCAGCCGGTTCCTGAAGTGGGGAAAAAATCTTCACCAGGACTGGTCCTTTCAATTGCAGTGGGGGGGGGGGGGGGGTGTAAGGACGGGGCAATATGCTCTACTGGGGATTGTTCAGTCCTGTTGGGTACAGGGAGGAAGGACATGGTATACAAATATCAATTTCCACACACACAAAAACAAACCAGCAAAAAAAAAAAAAAAACACTTCCATTCTAGTGAGAAAACATTGCTACATCTGCCAAGTAAAACTCTCTGGCTTCTTATTCCAGTCAGAGCCACCTTATTAGTATGGTGCATCTCTTACAGAGAAACAGACTGAGACTCCACCTATAGTCAAGTCAAACCGCAACTCAAGAAACCCTCCGTGTTATGACAATCATTTGACTTAGTAATAGGTGACAGGGCCTTTTCAAATGTTACAGCAGCAATGTGGTACAATATGCTCCCTAAAATGAAGAACAGTTCTACGTAGTCTGAATTTTTCTTGTAAGCAAGTCAGTCACAAGGCACTTGCAAATGCTTCAAATATAATGGAAAATATACCAAAAAGAACAGCTCAGAATCTCTCACAAATGTATACTGAAGTGTCAACTGTCCAAATACAAAGTTACTGAACAAATTGTTTAAATCAATCTGCTCTAATTTTCTAGGTTATTAATATTCACAACTTATATATGCACTTTCTCAGCTCAAGGATTGTAATGCAATTAAATGAAAATGTTCTAACTACACCCAACACAAAATATGTAAAACAATATGTATACCCCTCCTACTCTTAAATGGTTTATTTCTCAGGAATTGTCAAAACTGCAGTTCTCAGTCACATGCATGAAAGCCTAGTTCATGGCATTTTAGAATTGCATTACACTATATCCACCACATGAAATACACATTTCTCAAGATCAGTGCCCTTCTTAGAACTAAATTATACTAGACCCCCAATTAATTACAGAATACTGTCTAATGATTAACATCACATGACTATAAAGTTGTACGCAGGTCTTTATATCTGTAATCACCAACTAACTGCATTCTATCTGTTGTTTCAAGAAGACTCCTGCAATATTTGCTAGAAATTTCACACGGTTTCAGAGATCCTGTCTAATAACCTGAATTAATATCAGTAAGCCAATACAGCTGCTGTGCTTTTTACTGCTTCCCACTCATTTCACTGAAGACATATGTGCATCTTTCTCTGACCGTTACTCAATATCAGAACCATCTCTTTAGTGTGACAAGATGAAGGACGCAAGTCATACTACACAAAGGCAAGCAAATGGCGTTTAGTATGCAAGGGCTCTACTACTCACAGAACCCTGGCTACTCAGAAGTGCAGTTCTGCTTTACTAAGGAGAGAGATTATTCAGAGTCGCATATAAATGTAGTAGTCTGTGGGTGTGGTCTATGGAAAGTGCACCCCTATGCATCTCGCTTCAAAAGTTGGCTCTTATGTATCCCATTCCACAGCTCTGCAATGAGTTGTGCAGTATGATTTGTATGTCAGACATGCAGAGTGCCCATGCCTATGGATTTGGATCAAAGCAACTCACCTTGAGTTGTACTGCTATTTCACCTAAAATTAAGATTAAAATTACATAACAAATGGAAAAAGTGCCTTATATCATTAAAAGTTAATAAAATAACTTTTACAATAGCATATTGATAGCCAAGCATTTGATATGCTGTTGTTGTCCCTGTCTTTAGTGCCATCACCTGATGCAATGGTTAAACAAAAAGGCTAGGTATATCCATATGTCATCCGAATGATTTTACGAAAATGCGAACGCAAAATGGATACTGGCATTTGTAAACAGGGTCATAGAAGTATCACAAAAGGCATTAGAAAATAAAAAAATAAAACTGCAATAATCCTAAAAAAGGAAGTTATGTCTTACCATAACATTCCATCTGTGTTGCTAATCTTCGTTCATTCATTACTGATGGGTTATCGGTTTCGTCCTCAGAACCGAGCCAGCCAACATCAAGCTCGTGTCAGCCAAAAACTCTCGAGCCAAGGTCCTACCCAGAATGCGCTGCTCTCTGTTACCTCAGATCAAGTTTGCAAGTTGATAGATAAAAGTAAAAGCTACCTCGGGTCATAACAGACCTACAAGAAAGGAGTACATGAGATCAACAAAGAACCCCCGGAAGGGGGACGGAGGGTGGGAAGTAATGAATGGACGAAGATCAACAAAACAGATGGAATGTTATGGTAAGACGTAACTTCTTTATCTGATGCTGTTAATCTTCGTTCATTCCTTACTGATGGGACAGAGTCCCCAGCTACCTGTATTCCTGGGTGGCCCTCATGGAAGGACATTCCTGAGCACCATGGAGCCAAAAGAAGCTCTACCTCTGGAGGCCAAGTCCAATTTGTAAATAAGAATAAAGGTATGAGATTTGGCTCAAGTTGCAGCTGACCAAATATCATTGAGGGAAGCCGTAGCATGGAAAGATGCTGAAGTTGCCATAGAATCTTGTAGAATGTGCTTTGACTCTATAAGGCAAGGTGAGATAGTTTTTGTTGTAGATAAAGGTGATACAATTTCTCAACCATGAAGCCAATGTAACTTTTGGTACAGGATGACCCCACCTAGGTCCAGAAAAAGCCAGAAACAGTTGGTCTGATTTACGGGTACATTTTGTTCTGTCCAGATAAAGTTGTATTTGTTTATGAACATCCAAGGAGTGCAGGCAATACTCTCCCTTGTTAGAATGGTTGGGAAAGAACACTGGGAGATCAATAGACTGGTTGATAGATCACTCTGACACCACTTTTGGTTAAAAAGGTAGAAATGGTTCTCAGTGATACCCTATCCTTATGGAAGATCAGATGGGGAGGTTTGATGCATAAGGCCTGAAGTTCTGACAATCGCCTGGCCGATGTGATTGCAATCAGAAACAAAGTTTTCCAAGAGCGATATCTTGCATCACAAGAAGACGCAGGTTCAAAGGGTGGAGCTGTTAAAGCTTGCAGAACAAAAGCCAAATCCCAAGGTTGTACGGCTTCTCTAAAGGGAGGTTTTAGGTGGATAACCCCTTTCAAGAAATTATTACAGTGTGTGCGTGACATAAGTGACGAATCTTGAAAACCAATATAAAAATTTGAGATGGCAGCTAAATGTACACGGATAGTAGAGGCAGACACCCCAGAGTGGAAAAGATGGGATAAGTAATCCAATACCACCAAGACCGGGGTTGACAAGGGATCTTTTTGCGTATCTGCTACCCATAGAGAGAACCTCTACCATTTGTTAAGATAGATTAGTCTGGTGGATGATTTGAGATGCAATAAGAACATTGCGCTCAGGGGACGAAAGGTTTTCATGCCTGGCAATTATAGGAAGTGGAGAAACCAAGCTGTCAGTTTCAGGGTTGTTAGATTGGGGTGAATCAGACCCTGTGGATGGGAGATGAACATTGGTGATGGACTGAGGATCCATGGATGATCTAGCAGGTGAGGCCAGAGGAAGGGAAACCAGACTTATTGAGGCCAATATGGAGCCATGAGGATCACTTTGCTCTTCAACTGTCGTGCTTTCTTTAGAAATTGGGAGATGAAAGGGAGAGGAGGATAGCCATAAAGAAGACCAGAGGGCCAAGCGTGGACTAGAGCGTCCCTTGGTGACTGTCCCCGAGGGGGGATCAGGGCAAAAGTAGTTGCTGCACTTGTAGTTGGTTGGTGAGGCAAATAGGTCACAGCAAGGCTGGCCCCAGCAGTTGACGATTTTTGCCGCTATCAGAGGATTGAGGGACCACTCGTGAGCCTGTAGAATGCATCTGCTCAATTTGTCCGCTATCACGTTGGAGCTCCTGGGAGTGTGTGTTGCAATCAGAAAGTGAGTGTGAGCTATCGCCTACTGCCATATTCTCAAGGCCACTAGGCATAACGGGCAAGATCTGGTGTCTCCTTGTTTGTTGATGTACCAGACCACAGACATTTTGTCTGATTGGATCGCAATAGTCCCTAACAAAAGGATGAAGTGAAATGCTTGCAATGCTAGAAGCACTGCCCTCAGTTCCAGGACATTGATATGCAAAAGGGCCTCTGTCCCCGACCAGGTGCCTTGGACCGAGTTTCCCTGACAAAGCCCCCCCAATCAGGGAGGCGTCCGTGGTCACCGTGGCTATCGGCTGATGGGGGTTGAAAGGGGAAGACCATTGTTGGGGATTTCGAGATGTCCACCAGAGTAAATCTTGCTTGCACCTCTTATTTGAAAAGACAAAGGATGTTGTAGAGGGTACCACTGAGTAAGAAGTAGCCACTGAAGAAGTCTCATGTGGAATCTGGCTAGAGGAACAAAGGTAATCAAAGCTGCCATTGACCCCAATAGCTGAAGTACAGATCGAGCTGGGGACTTGTGGTGACAGAGCAGCGACTGAACTTGTTGTCCTATTCTCTGAAGTCTGTGTTCTGGAAGGGATGCTGTGTAATTTACTGTGTCCAACAGTACCCCTATAAATTCTAAAGACTGAAATGGGGTTGTGTTGGATTTCTCACAGTTTATAGTGATTCCCAGGCTTCGAGCTGTTAAGACAGTATACTGGGCTTCTTCTAGTAGACGCTTGGTGGGGGCAGTAAGGAACCAGTCATCTAATTATGGAAATGCTTGGAATCCTTGAAGTCGTGAATGATAACCATTGCCATGCATTTTGTGCACACTCAGGGGGCTGTAGAGAGACCAAAAGGCAGGGCTCGAAACTGGTAGTGACCGTCTCATATACTGAAGCGGAGGTATCTTCTTGAGCGTTTGTCCATTTTTATGTGATAATATGCATCTTGAAGATCTACAGAGCACATCCAATCATCTTCTTCCTGAAGAGGAAGGATAGACTGAATCATGACCATCCAGAATGTCTGTTTTTACAAATTTGTTTAGTGTACTGAGATCTAGAATTGGTCTCCAGTTCCCTGTCTTTTTTTGGCACTAAAAAGAACCTTGAGTAAAATCCGTATCATATCTGGTCTGAGGGGACCGTCTGGATGACTTTTTTTTTTTGTAGCAGCTTTTTGATTTCATGTGCTGCTATTTCCCTTTGACTGGGTAGAACGTCGGGTAACACTCTTAATGTGACTGGGCAAAGATGGAAGGGGATGTGATAGCCTCTGGAAATAATCTGATGTACCCAAGAGTAGGTTATGTTTTGAAGGCAGCAGGGTACAAGGAGAAATGACCCCCAACCGCTTCCAGATGTGAGCAGTCGGGCAATAATTCAGGAGCGCTGACAGGGTTGGGCCAGAGAAAGAATCTCTGGAATCCTGGTTTTACAGACCTCCTCTGCCCTGAAAGGGGAGTCTTCCATTGGTGTTTCCCCCTCTGCCTCTAGGGGAAAACTTGGCATGTGCATCCTGGAAAGAACCCTGTCATTTCTTGTACCAGATCTTTCCACTCCTCTGATTTCTGGAATAGAATCGCTGAGGAGTGGAGTGTCTGACACAAACAGCAGACAAGGTCTTGCCATCTTGTTTGCACTGTGCCAGCGTATCCTTGACTTTAGGGCCAAACAAAGAAGTGGCCTCTATAGGGGCATTCATGAAGGAAGCCTTAAAGGAGTCCACAAAGTCACAAAGGCGCATCCAAGCATGTCATCTGGCGACTATACCTGCGCCTACCGCTCTAGCCGCCCCTTCTGTTGCATGAGAAATAAGTCGTATGGAAGAGATAGTAATGGACTCTAGGGTGGCTATCTGAGAAGCCACATTATCACGGACTTCGTTAGAAACCGCTCCTACCAAGGTTTCAGAAAGCTGGTTGATAAGATCTCGCTGAAGCCTGGTAAAATGTGCCAAATAATTCAAAGACCTTACGGCGAATGTCGATGAAGCAAACACATGCTTCCCTAAACTGTCAATCGCCTGGGACTCCTCGTTGGGCGGATGGACAGTTTGGCTCTCTTCTGCCAAATCCTTCTTAGTAGCAGCTACCACCACCATAGCATCTACTGGAAGACCACATGACTAGTGGGGGTACTCAGTGGGGGGCGATGATATTTTATCTGGCCTCTTTGGTATCGCTTCCATGGTATCAGGAGCCTTCTACGCGTGCTGCACGATGAGCTGAATGAGCTCATCGGCAGGCGGGGTGACCCAGGAAATAGGGGGCTGGGCACATAAAGCCTGCAGGAATACAGATTCCTCAGAGGAAGGATTAGAAGGCTTCTACTCACCCCTCTAAGAATCTCGAGGATGTCACCAAAGGACACCTCATCAGAGGGTGACCATGGGGACCCTTCCCCATCATCAAAATCAGTATCTTCAGTCAATGACTCCTCAGTGGAGTCCATGTGCTTCCTCTTACATGATGCTTTGTGGGGTGCTTCCTCAGTGGGAGGTTCTGGGGAAGACTGCAAAGAGAGGGTTTCCTAAGGAGGAGAGACCTGAGGCTCTTGTGCCTGGTGTCCAGGAGTTGAAGCTTGTGGCAGTTGCAGCACAGAGGGGGGGGGGGGAAGAGAACTCCAACAAATAAGCTTTGCCAGCGGAGGCAATCACCCTCTCTATGGTCTGGAAGGCTGGCCCACCCAAGGAGGGATAGGAGCTCAGAACAGAGCATGACAATCTCAGAACTGGGGTCATACCCCATCCCAATGAGCCCGCCCCCAGACCAGGAGTCTCAAAAGGATCATGAACTGTAAGAGAGAGAGAGCATCTCTGGAAGGTACCATAGAAAAAAATTGGCGTGGAGCCAGGAATGCCCTCTCCAACAGCACAGCCACTGGCCTGAGAAGAGCCCGATGTCCAGTGCACCGAAGGCCACAAGGACAACTCTGGTTCCAAAGTAAGAGCCACTACTGGAGTCGGAGGGAGGGAAGCTGCTGTCGGAGTAATAGGCTTTGAGACTTGACTGGAAGTCGAAGGAGGAGTATATGTTGGGGTTGGAAGCAAATTATGCTCACCTGAATGAGGGAACATGGACTTTGACCTCTGGCCACAAGCAACTGGTCAACAAGCCGCAACACATCCTGCTCAGAAAGCCTCTTGGTTGACCTCATGGAGTAGGCTGATGGCGATTCTGGCCTTTCTAGGAAAGGACTATACTGACTGCTTGCAAAAGGATCCAATGAAGGGGCATATTTGGTCCTTGCTAATTTAATAGGTGCAGAGCTCGGAGCCGAGGAAATCTGCACCGAAGAAAACGGTGTGGAAAAGTTCTGCGCTGAAGATGTCAGTGCCGCAATAGTTGAAGGTGTCTGCACCGTAAAGGCAAAGGTCTGCTCCGAAAGGTACGATGCCGTAGTGGAAAGTGTCTGCACTGGCAATAAAGATGGTGCAGAGAAGGACTGCACTGAAGTACATGTTGGTGCCGAAAAAGCCTGTGCCGTGGAGTACAGAGGAGTCATACTTGGAGCCGAAGGTGACTGTACCAACGGTGCCGATGGGGACTGAACCTGTATTGACGGTGCCGTTAGGGGTTGTGACAGAACTGTTGGAACCATAGTTGTCTGCACTGGGAGCTCCGGTGCCGATAAAGGAGACATGGCTGTAGTCAGGATCATTTGGGGCGGCGCCGAGCCTGGAGCTGACAGGGTCACAGGTGGCAGCGCCACAGTAGTAATCAATTTCACCTTCTTGTGAGTCGACTCCCTAAGATCTCCAGAGGGAGTGACTTCGATGAAGAAGAGGATGAACGCCTCTTGCAGGGTGAACCCTCCGACCCAGAAATAGCCTCAGAGAAAGGAGACTAGAGACCACCTTTCAAATTAACTTATTCTTCCTCTCGTTGAGAGTCCAGGTAGAGAAGTTTTTACAAATCCCACACAGAGGATCTACAGTCAGGTGGGAGACATTAAGACAGTAGACACACAAGTCATGGCCATCGAAAAGTGGTAACTTAACAGCCGCAATCCTTGCACTGCTTGAAACCAACTGAACTTTTCTTACTCGACATAGCTAGTGTGGAGAAGAAGCACAGTAGTAAAAGGAAGAATAACGGCTACCCAAGAAAAGGGTAAAAAGAGAAAAGGAAGGATTACCAACGATGGTAATGGAGAATTACCACAAGGTAAGAAAAGAGGGAAATAAAGGGAAAAGACTACAGGGAGAGAGTCTAAAGTGTGCGATAGGGTAGGAAAAAAATTAGAATAAACTTTGAGAAAAAAATTTAGAGTAATATATAAACTGTCAAAAAATTAGACATTTAGTTGAGAGAGTGGCTTAACACGACTGTTCAGCAATGTGGCAAACGAGATCTGAGGTAACAGGGAGCAGAGCATTCTGGGTAGGACCTTGGCTCAAGAGTTTTTGGCTGATGCAAGCTTGATATTGGCCGGCTCAGTTCCAAGGACGGAACGGATAACCAATCAGTAGGGAATGAACGAAGATTAATAACATCAGATCTTTCAGTTTAAGTGTAACTATTTGTTCTACTGTCCCAAGACAACTTCCTGAAAATGTCACAAATGCAAATCCATTTTGGAGAAAACAGCCTTTTATGTGCAGGAACCAAAGCAACCAGTAATAAGACTGTATTTCTGTAAGGCTTACTGATAAGTGTCATTTTGGACAAGCAGCCTAAGTTAAAACAGCAGTATTTCTGAGTAACTAAGTAGTATGTTGTTGGGAACCCACAAAGTGGTCCCAACAAAGATGCTTCGCAATTTATATTTATTCCAAAGCGCCAAGTCCAAAAAAATGACAAAGCAATCTTCTGTTTAAAAAAAAAAAAAAAAAAAACAGATGAACATTAACTGCAATACAATTCAGTCCCGATACCTGTACTTGAAAGAAAAAAAAATCAGAAAATTTAAAAGCAATACAATTTAATCCTGCACACTGCTCTAAGAATAAATTACTGTTAAATGTCAGCATGCACATCAACTAACAATGTGTTCTGGGTAATGTTCACTTACTACCAAATCTGTAAGATCAGCTGCTCGGCTTTAATTCAGATGCTACTTATTATTCAGATCTCATTCCCCAGGGAAGCAACAATCTACAAACATGCACTGGCTGAGTAACATTTAAAATAAAAGAAACACCTCAAACAGCAACAAAAAGGAAAAGAAGCAGCACCTCCTGTAAATTTACAGTAAATGAAGAAACATACTTACATCTAGACAGTCATGATTTGCACAGATCATTCCACATGCTAAGAAGCAAACAAAATGTAACACAAACAATGCAAAACAATGACATTACATGAACTATTTGACAATTTAGAGATTAGATTGCCAAAGACAGTTGTAGGTACCTGACTCGCTGTTCAGGTGGCCGAGTTGAACATACGGGACTGAAAGCATTTGGGGAGGGGGGAGGAAGGGAACAGGATGGACAGAGAAGACAAATTAGTTCTCAGGTACACTGAAAGACACCTAAACTGAGCTACTGGTCATCACCCCTTGATACAGTGTATGCTGCAATACATTGTTTAATAACTTTAGACAGGACAGGTCTACAGTGGAAATTAAACATTTTAGTTAGTAAAATGGAAGCCATAGTTCATCATAAAAGATTAGTGCACATTTTGTATTGGCATCATTTGCCCATTAGTTGTCTAAACTATTTCAAAACCTGTTCAGATGACAGGTCCATTCCCAACGCACCACTGCTGAAAAACTTTCCGATCATCATATCCTGCTGGTAGAGCTAAGAGGGACAGAACAAGATCCTTTCAAGCTATGGAAAACAGTATGCCAAAGGGCTTGCAAATTACACTGAGATAAATGGGTAAAAGATCCCAAGTATCCAGTGCTTGCAAGCAGAGCTACTAGAGTGCAACGACATCCTTTTTTAGGTAGTTAAGTAGACTGAACTGAAGCAAGTCCAACTGTCTATGTACATCCAAATGCAGAGAACTGCATACTAGAAGTCTCCACAAAAAATATATTAGCCTTTTTTTTCCCCAAGGCTGTGAGTTAACACAGTCTAGAATACTCTGTTCTTATTATGCAAAGTTGAAAGCTCCAACACTGGCATAGATATTAATGAGCACTATACAGAGAATCACTTCTGGAAACTTAAAATCAGAAAATGCAGGGACATTAAGCAAAAGCCCAGAGATATCTGTCCATGCTCCTGAAAGCTTAGCTGATGCTCCAAGAACACTTCTAGGTACCATCAAGGAGACAGAAGTCACAGTTAAGATGGATGCTGCCTTCTACAAGGCAGCTCTGTTATACCTACAGACTAAGCTACATTCAAACAAAACTTAGCAAGGACAGCTGCCAGCACAACATCTTCAACATGCAAAATCTAAAGTACAAGCAAATAAATGTACTCCCGCAGAACACTTAACACTTCAATAAACTTCGACTGCTCATAACTAAATATGACCGCAAGTCTTCTGATCCCTGCTTGATACACTGCACCAATTAAAGTTTG